>NW_024870526.1:43042-339185 GCF_013358625.1 Macadamia integrifolia | reverse complement strand
CTTTTTTTTTCTTTTTTTTTTTTTTTCTCTTCTTGCGCAGGAACCCTTCCACGATTTTCCTTGCTTCTAATTTGATGTGGAAATCCCCTCCATGCCCTTAGTGCTTTAAGTGATTGAAAAGTAGGAAATCTTCAACAAAATTCTCTAAAAAAAACAACCATGAGATTCGAACTTGAGATCTCTTGGTTAGTAAGGGAATTTTGTACACCATAGTTCACCAACTACGCTAGGTAGTTGTTGTTACCAAAAATGAATCTTCAATCACTTAAGGATGTGGTCCATCGATCCTTGTTGGCATTTAGAATATTCTTTGTACCTTTGGGACAACTGTAAATGGGCTGGTTCTGTATCTCAGTTCAGTTCTAATTCATTATTCTTTTTCTGGCCCGAAAAGAATAATCACTTGTACGGGTGACCAAACGAATGTGTACTTTTAATTGAACACATCCATCTTACTCAGAATTTCGTCCTCTTCGCAACCATAAAAAGAAATATGTCCTCTTTACGTGTAAAATTGAAGATATAGCGCCCGATAGTCCTCAAGGCCTTGAAAATATAAAACCTGCAAAAAGATAGTAAAACCCAGGGTAGTTCCATTCAAAATATGTAAAATGCATGTTTTACTACCCTAGATTTCACACATAAATGTGCTCATCAAAATTCTCCCACACTTAGACTTTGCTAGTCCTCGAGCAAAACAAAAAGAAAAAGAATAAAGACAAAAAACCTAATTCATTTTCGTCGGAAACACGGTTGCACTTAGCACGTGCAACAAGCCTTTAAACCCCTAAGTTACCCTAATGGACGAGTTGTGTCTCGTGGGTGTTTACAGTGAATATACACCCAAAATTCAAAATAAATAAATCCCAACCTTGACTAAAGGTAAGGGTCATACCAATCCGGAGCAAAGATAATTTCTCTTACAAGGGACCCCCACACTTGAACTTTTATTGCCCTTTATCAATTCCAGGCACTATGTTTGAGATTTAAAATGTAACCGCAAGCGTATGGATCAGTGTAGCTACGGGTCGAACACAGGGAGAGCAGCCACTTTATTTTTTATTTTTTTTAATAATGCGAAAGTGAACCGATTAATGGTTGTGATCTAATTCTAATTACCGTCCTAAACATATGTATCTTAAATAACGTCCTAACCATTCTTCATCTAAGAATTTAAAGACGCAAGCCACGCAATTAAAATTAAATAAATAAATAACTAAAAATAAACAACCCACGCAATTTAAAAAAAAAAACAATAAAGGAAAAAAATGTTGAAATAAAAATAAAGTAAAAGAAAGGCGAGAAAGCTAGAGAGAGACTCACAAGTAGGTTTCTCTACTTAACCCGAGTGATGCATCATAATATGAGCTTCCCTACTTGACCAGAGAGTCACTCTTACAAGGGTTACTCTACTTGGCTTTAGGGAAAGGGAGACAATTAAAAATAAAAGCAATAAATTGATGGTTCTATGGCTAGGAGGGGCAAAGCCAACACATACACCAGCCATGAACCTTGGGGGAAAGGGATAGCAATAATGTAACGACTGAATTTAAAATCCTAAATTAAGAAAGAAAGGGTAGTCAGAAGAGGGAATGAGAGAGGGGAGAGAAGACTATTGAAGGAGCCTACTTACTTGAACTTCAACCCTCGAACTGAAAACTTGATCGATTTGAGATACTGCCACTACTAAAAACCAGATCTAGAATAAACCAAATCTAAAATTTCTAGTACTAGAGAAAACAAATCTTGAAAAAAAAATTGTTCCACAGCTCATAATCCTGTCACCTAGATCTAAGCCTAGAACTATAACTTAAAAAATTACAACTCAATTGCATAAATCATAAACATAAAAGGGCTGAATAAAAATAAAAGAGTGCTTGCATTAATTGAAATAAAAAAAGTTATTACAAAAGTGATTAAAGAAAAGATAAAAAAGAACTAAAACTAAAGAGAGAGCAAGAAAAAGAGAGAGCAACTAAAAACTAGAAGAAGGATGAATTGTCTTCCCTCCTCTTACATGAGTTGTATTTATAGAGAATGGGAAGACAGGGTAACAATTTTCTCTTTCCTAAAAGAGAGAAATCCACAATTGATTGTGAGATCTTTTGAGACCAAAAGTGCTAAAGTGGAGGAGAGAAAAGAGAGAAATAAATTTTGAGAAATTTCCTATAATTTGTTTGCTTATTTTCTTTCCTTTTTTTTTCTAATTTATTTCTATTTTTTTCTCCCTCCGAGGGACGATTTTCTTCTTGCTTTGTGTGATTTGGACAATTTTTGGGGATGATGTGGAGGAGAGAGAAGATTAGGACAATCTTTATTTCTCCTTTTTTTTTCTTTCCTTTTTTTTTTCTATTCTTGCGCAGGAACCCTTCCACGATTTTCCTTGCTTCTAATTTAATGTGGAAATCCCCTCCATGCCCTTAGTGCTTTAAGTGAGTGAAAAGCAGGAAATCTTCAACAAAATTCTCTAAAAAAAACAACCGTGAGATTCGAACTTGAGATCCCTTGGTTAGTAAGGGAATTTTGTACACCATAGCTCACCAACTACGCTAGGTAGTTGTTGTTACCAAAAACGAATCTTCAATCACTTAAGGATGTGGTCCGTCGATCCTTTTTGGCATTTAGAATATTCCTTGTACCTCTGGAACAACTGCAAATGGGCTGGTTCTACATCTCGGTTCAGTTCTAATTCATTATTCTTTTTCTGGCCCGAAAAGAATAATCACTTGTACGGGTGACCAAACGAATGTGTACTTTTAATTGAACACATCCATCTTACTCAGAATTTCGTCCTCTTCGCAACCATAAAAAGAAATATGTCCTCTTTACGTGTAAAATTGAAGATATAGCGCCCGATAGTCCTCAAGGCCTTGAAAATATAAAACCTGCAAAAAGATAGTAAAACCCAGGGTAGTTCCATTCAAAATATGTAAAATGCATGTTTTACTACCCTAGATTTCACACATAAATGTGCTCATCAAAATTCTCCCACACTTAGACTTTGCTAGTCCTCGAGCAAAATAAAAAGAAAAAGAATAAAGACAAAAAACCTAATTCACTTTCGTTGGAATCACGGTTGCACTTAGCATGTGCAACAAGCCTTTAAACCCCTAGGTCACCCCTAGTGGACGAGTTGTGTCTCGTGGGTGTTTACAGTGAATATACACCCAAAATTCAGAATAAACAAATCCCAACCTTGGCTAAAGGTAAGGGTCATACCGATCTGGAGCGAAGACAATTTCTCTTACAAGGGACCCCCACACTTGAACTTTTATTACCCTTTATCAATTCTAGGCACTAGCATATTTCTTAATTTGAAACTCACCTCGTCTCTTCCAAAACATCCTTATCTTAAGGCAAAACCACTTGTGAAGAAATAGGGAACCAATGACTAAGGCGTTGGAGTGTTTTTGACCAAACATGTTATCAAGCATTAATGACATTTGCACATTTTTTTCTCCTTTATTTATTTTTTATTTTTTTATTTATTTTTGAATAATAAACTCTATTCTACTCCACTACTTTTGGCTTGAATGACATGGTGGACCAGACACCAGACACCCAAGTTACTATGTAGCTTTGTTTTTTGCATATGCCCACAAAGGCAGTGATGCTAGAGTTACTTCAGAAGTTTCCTGCTAAGGAATTTCGATCAAGACACCAAGCTTCCTGAGGCGCAATGCCTTGTCTAGTTCCAGGGGAATCAACTCTTATTCTTATTTATACCACATTTCACATTTCATTTAAAATTATGCATTTGTCAACCCATGCCAGATTAAAAAGAAGGTCTCAACTCCAAATCAAAAGTACAAGGAACCCACAGACTTACATATGGTCCATCACCATAAAACGGGGGTCTCTTATTTTTCAAAAGAAAGTCCCATCTCAAGACACATGTTTGTTTCTTTCTTCTCAACAGGGTTTTTATACGTTCAAAATGGGTACCTTAGTCAAAACTTTTTTTTTCATACATCAAGCAACCAAGTGGTATGATCATTAGCCAAAAGCCAAAGTAGGACTTCATCCTTAGCAAGCTCAAAAATAAAAAGAAAAACAAACAAAACAAAGTGAAAAAAAAAAAAAACTGGTTTCCCTCCCCCACACTTAAGTCATGCAATGTCCTCAATGCATGGAAAGAATTTAAAGCAAGGACAATGCAAGGGGGTCATACCTGATTAAAAGTTAGTTATCAGTGTAAAGAGGTTCATGGAGATTTATGACCTCTTCACTACTAGTAGTAGGAAACTCGAGGAATGGTTTCAAACGCTGACCATTAACCTTCGAAATTACCCCTGTTCCTGGATTCAAAATCTCCATAGCCCCATGGGGATATACATTATGGACAATAAACGGTCCATCCCATCGGGATCTAAGTTTACCAGGAAAAAGATGCAATCGAGAGTTGTACAATAAGACCTTATCACCAATTGTAAAAGATTTACGTAGAATGTGTTTATCATAGAAAGCTTTGGTCTTTTCCTTATAAATCCTAGAACTTTCATAGGTATCATTCCTAAGTTCCTCCAACTCAGATAGTTGGAGCCTACGGTGAATTCCCGCATCAGACAAATCAAAGTTGAGCTTCTTGATGGCCCAAAAGGCCTTATGCTCCAACTCAACTGGTAAGTGACAAGCTTTCCCATACACCAAACGGTAGGGAGACTGGCCATGGTCAGTCTTGAATGCAGTGCGATGGGCCCACAAGGCATCAATTAGGCTAAGGGACCAATCCTTACAGTTGGGATTAACAATTTTCTCCAAGATTTGTTTGATCTGCCTACTAGACACCTCCACTTGGCCACTAGTTTGGGGGTGATAAGGGGTAGATAACTTATGAGTGATCCCATACTTTTTCATTAAGGCCTCAAAAGGTCGATTACAAAAATGAGTACCCCTATCACTAATTATTGCACGTGGTGCACCAAAGTGGGAAAAAATGTTTTCTCTTAGAAACTGGACCACTACTTTGTGGTCATTAGTTATACAAGGTATGGCCTCTATCCATTTAGAAACATAATCAACGGCCAAAAGCATGTACAAATTCCCAAAGGAATTAGGGAATGGTCCCATAAAATCAATGCCTATACATCAAAGATCTCAACTATTAAAATAGGGTTGAGAGGCATCATGTTCCTCTTATTGATATGGCCAAAAGACTGGCAGGTGGGACAAGCCTTGCAAAAATCAAAAGCATCTCTAAAAAGAGTGGGCCAATAAAATCTACATTGGAGAACCTTTGCGGCAGTCTTCTTAGGTCCAAAGTGTCCACCACATGCATGATCATGACAAAAAGAGAGAATGGAATGTTGCTCATGATCAGGAACACATCGTCGGATAATCTAATCCAGACATATCTTAAACAAATATGGATCATCCCAGAAAAAGTGCTTAACTTGGGAATGAAACCTATACTTATCTTGGGTGGACCAGTGATCCAGAGTCACACTTGAAACTAAGAAGTTTACAGTGTCAGCAAACCATGGTCCACTGGACATTATAAATAATTGTTCATCTGGAAAGTTCTCGTTGACTGGAGAATCAACAGTCAAGGAATTGGGAAGCCGGGATAAATGGTCTGCAACTAGGTTTTCAACTCCTTTCTTATCCCTAATTTCTAAATCAAACTCTTGTAAAAGTAAAACCCACCTAATGAGACGGGCTTTGGAATCCTTCTTCTGAACTAGGTATCTGAGGGCAGAATGATCAGTATACACCACCACATGTGAACCAACTAAGTAAGACCGAAACTTTTCTAATGCAAACACAACAGCTAAAAATTCTTTTTCAGTGGTTGTATAATTGAGTTGTGCATCATTTAAGATCCTACTAGCATAGTAAATGACAGTGGGCAACTTATTAATCCTTTGACCCAAAACTGCTCCTATGGCAAAATCCAAGGCATCACACATCAGTTCAAAAGGTTCAGTCCAAACAGGTGGTTGAATAATGGGTGCATTGGTCCACTCCTTTTTAAGTTGTTTGAAGGATTCCAGGCACTTGTTAGAAAACTCAAAAGTTTGATCTTTGGCAAGTAATAAAGTGAGAGGTCGGGCTAACTGACTAAAGTTCTTAATAAACCTTCTATAGAAGCCTGCATGCCCTAGAAAAGACCAGACATCTTTAACAGATTGAGGAGGTGGTAAATTATCAATTAAATCCACTTTGGCTCTATCTACCTTAATTCCCTCCTTGGATATTACATGGCCTAAAAAAATACCAGATTTAACCATAAAATGACATTTCTCCTAATTCAAAATCAAATTCTTAGATATGCACCTTTTCAAAACTAGGGAAAGATGATGAAGACATTCAGAATAGGAATTCCCATGAATTGAAAAGTCATCCATAAATACTTCTAAGAATTTTTCGACCATGTCAGAAAAAATGCTCATCATGCATCGTTCGAACGTTGCAGGGGCATTGCAAAGCCCAAAGGGCATACGCCTGTAAGAAAATGTTCCATATGGGCATATAAAAGTGATTTTATGTTGGTCCTCTAAAGCAATTGGGATTTGGGTATAGCCAGAATATCCATCAAGAAAACAATAGTATTCATGTCCAGCTAACCTCTCTAACATCTAATCAATGAATGGCAATGGGAAGTGGTCCCTCCAGGTTGCCATATTAAGTTTCCTATAGTCAATGCACTCACGCCATCCTCTTTGGACATGGGTAGGGATCAACTCATTATTGGCATTAGGAACTACAGTCACACCAGACTTCTTAGGCACTACGTGAACTGGGCTTACCCATTGGCTGTCAGAAATAGGATAAATTATTCCATGATCCAAGCACTTTAGGATCTCTTTCTTAATGACTTCCATCATCACTAGATTAGCTCTTCTTTGAGGTTCCGTTGGATGATTTGGAATCCTCCATAAGATGTATATGATGTTGCACAATGGAACAACTTATACCCTTAATATCAGCCATGGTCCAACCTAGGGCTTCCTTATTATCTTTTCTCACTTTAAGTAACTCCTCTTCCTGGCTAGAAGTCCAATTCAAAGAAATTATTATAGGAAGAGTCTGGTCAGGCCCTAGGAAAGCATACCTCAAATTAGATGGCAACTCCTTAAGATCTAGCTTAGGGGGCTCAACTATGGAAGGTTTGGGAATGGAATTGGAAAGGGGTCCTAAGGGCTGTACAAGTGTGTGAAGACTCAAGACTTCAGAAAAAAATTTTCATTGTCATCATCCAACTCATCCATACACTCTTGGAATTCTGAATCAAAATCAATATCAAAGTTGGTAACTAAATATCAGAAAAATCCAGAAAATCCTCAAGCATATTGATCTCTTCTTCCATATGTGGTTGCTTGCCAATCCTAAACACGTTAAACGCAACAGTTTGGTTACCAAAAGATAATCTTAGGAAACCATTCCAGCAATTGATTAATGCATTACTGGTACCCAAGAATGGTCTTCCTAGAATTATTGTGATCTCATCCTTGGTTGAGACGGGCTTAGTATCTAATACAATGAAATCAACAGGGAAAATTAATTCCCCCACCATTAGTAAGAAATCCTCAACCATCCCTTTAGGAATCTTAACAGACCTATCTACTAACTGAAGAGTAGTTCCAATGGCTTTCAATTCCCCTAATTCTAGTTGCTTGTACACATGGTAAGGTAAAAGATTCACACTTGCGCCAAGGTGAAGTAAGGCATGATCAATGTAGGTGTTGCTTATGACACAAGCTATGGTAGGGCTCCCTGGATCCTTGTACTTGGCTGCTATAGGCTGAGTAATTATGGAACTAATGTTACTTGCCAAGAACGCCTTTTTGGGCACACTAGTGATACGTTTGTGAGTACACAAATCTTTCAGTACCTTTGCATAGGCGGGAATCTGGGATATGGCATCCAAAAGAGGGATGTTCACTTCTACCTTTATGAAGACTTCTAAAATTTTGTCCATGGAAGCAGTCTTCCTTTTGTTTACCAAACGATTAGGAAATGGAACAGGATGAACATAAGGACTGTTAGGGATTTGCTCCTGTTCAGAAGAATCATTTTTGGTTTTCTCAACCAAATCATCTTTAGTTTCAGAAAAATCTTTAGGTTTATCAGACGAACTTGGAACAAGAGGCACACTTGTGTTCTCAACTGAAGCAGAGTTAACATGAGTAATAGATGAGGAAGATTTAGGAATGCTCTGTAGGTACTCTCTACCACTCCTAAGGGCATAAACAACATTACATTGGTTAGAGAGGCCTTGCTGGGTTTAACCTTGTACTATATTTAGTGGTGCATTAGTTGATGTTTGTGAACTAATAGGCTGATGATGCCTGTTTGAGATTTAAAATGTAACCGCAAGCGTACGAATCAGTGTAGCTACGGGTCGAACACAGGGAGAGCAGCCACCTTATTTTTTATTTCTTTTAATAATGCGAAAGTGAACTGATTAATGGTTGTGATCTTAATGCTTGTATGCATATATGCCAAAACAAAATAATTTCAGGTTAAATTTAGAAAAACAATCTTAAAATACATAAAGTGAAAAAAATCTAACTTCAAAATTTGGAATGAAATACATAAGGTTTAGTTGCATAAGAATTAATATCAAATATCTTTTTTTTTTTTTTTTTTTGATAAAATAATAATATCTAATATCAATCACAGGAATGTATATTCAAAATTTGCAAAAATGACGTAGGCTCAGCTGCATTGGTGTGCAACGCTGTTTTAGCACCTGAATTTTCTTGACATGGAATGCCACTATGGAAAATCTGCATCATCAATTTTATTTTTAAAAAAAATCTATTTTATGCATTTTCATATATATTAAAAAAAAAAATCATTTGAAGGGTAACCATGAATCATATGTAAGTTATCTGCTTCATTGCAAGTTAAATGGGGTAAAGGGTTAGTGACAGGTTAGCCTGACTATTTATATGTATATTTTGATTTTGATTTTTGATTTTTGATTTTTTGATTTTTTGTTTTATAGAATAGGGTATATAATGATATTTTTATTAATTATTAAATGTAATTAAGTGTATTATCTTTTTAAAATTGTTGATGATTTAATAATATAGATTAAAGTATCTTAAATTTTAGAAAATTAAAGACTGTTTAAGGTTTTATTGGTACCTCGTTTAAGGTTCGATTAGGAGAAAACCGATTAAAGCCTGGAACCCGATTGAGCCAGACACAAGATCGATCGAGACTGACTCATTTCTTAAATAGGTCGGTCATGGTCCAAGGACATAAACCTGCCAGACTCGGCTAGACCCCACCGAGATTGACCTAGCCCAATCGATTGACAACCTATCAACATCTAATAAGAGATGTATTGTAAAATTAATATGATTCCTCCAAGTGTCATTTTTAAGCATTTGAAAGTCCCTTGATCATAGTTTGCCCTTTTCCGAATTACCTAAAATATTGGGGAGGTCCATTAACGTAGAAGATGTTTCTGGAAATTTTACAAATATTTTTTTTTTATATAAAAAATGGAAAAAGGACAGGCATGCTAGCAAGATACCCAGGTATCAGGTATGCTAGCAAGCCTTGACCATTGGATTAGAAGGGTCAAATCTACATCGTTGGGTACTTGTTATCTTACCTAACCTATCCAACCTCGACTCTCTACCGTCACTCTTCTTCTCCCTCACTATCTCTGTCTCTGTCACCGTCACCATCTCCATCTCCATCATCGTCATTGGTATTTCTCCCAAAGACATCGTCATCGCACTTGAAATCGACGTTCATCTACATCTTCGTCTATGTCTTTGGATGTCACGCCCCATTCCCATTGAATAGGACCGATGATGGGGTTCCCTCAGGATAACCCATAAACCACTAGGATCATCTAATACAGTAATCACACTACAGCAAACCACAAGTAATAAGAAATATAATATTGTAATACAACGGAAGTCTTGACGTATATAAATAACTGTAAATCCCCATATACTCTTGATACCCAAATTGTTATACATAATTTAATTTCATGTGGGCCCGTAGGCATGATATTACACAGAAAGTAACAATTTAATTATAGAGAGTACAAAAGGGATGTATACCAAAAGAATAAAAAATGAGAACTGTAATTAGAGTCTACTACTATTGCCCCGCAACACAGTTCTCGCATGGGCAACAGTCATCGTGGTTGAATCCTTCTGGGATCCATCAATCCCCCACTAGGGTTTCATCGATAGGACCCAGCACTGGTTCCTCTACCGAGTAACCTGTACAATCATCTAAAAGGTGTGTACACGAGGGATGAGCTCACTAGCTTAGTAAATGGAAAGAAAGACGCACATAAACAATTTCAGTTCAAATGATACTATATGCATAAGATTCATTTAAAACCTAATCCACCTATGCAATCATTACTAGGTTATAGGTTACATGCTACTCACAATCACAGTGCGCGTATGCTCCGGGTATGAGACGCGTTCTCCCTGATATATGCCCATATGGTTCTCAGAGAAGGCCAGTCGTGAGTACTCAAAAAAGTAAATTGTGGTCAAACCATAATAAAAATGTAAATCATAGCCAAACCATAGTAGAAAATAAAAGTAATACGATTGGCCTTCTGAATATATGACCAAAGTTATCGACTGTCCTAGTGATTAGTCGTGCGTACTTCTAACTACCACAACGGTCCACGATCGGTGCTTTGCCCCAATGCTAACCCAATACATAAATCCCTATTGGGAATGGTCGTAGCATGAGGGAATGTGAAATCCTAACTGCATGCTCTTATATGAGATACTACGACTGTATAGTACCTTCACGTCCTATACCACGGCGTACCAATGCATTCGTTTCCAAGCCGACTATAGCATCCATTCTAGAAATCCCACACATATCCAGTAAATCATCATCATAACCCATCATTAAACAATCCATGCTCAAGATTCACAACAAATAACAATTATCGAAAATTTAAAGATACAACATGTTCATTCCCATATGCATCCAACATTGATCAAGCATATGCATGAGAATGTCATTTGTAATGTCAAGATATTATATGAATGCATAAGATGCCAAAAACACTCCCAAAATAAGATTAAAGTCCTCTCCCTACTTACTTATTCTCACACTCACGGTACGGGTAAGATCCGGAGTGAAGATGAATGTCTAGAACCTAACAAAGATAGGAATTTAGAATAAGTCCATTTCGAAATTATAAAAAGAAGTAAGATGTGGTCACTACACGTATAATAGTATAAAGAAGGTTGTCTGCTAGTTTGAGTTCCATCGGAGCTCATTTGGGCAACAGGTGGGTCATACAGGTGGGCAGAAGAACCCACCTGTGCAAACTACCCAGACAGACAGCACATAGACACAGACCTATGGGTCATACTGGTAGGTCTGGTACCTACCAGTCCTACCCACCAGTAGGTCCAAAGGGAATCGGTGGGTGCTATCAGTGGGTACCATGCCCGCCTGTCCTACCCGTCGGTAGGCCTAGAAGCACTAGCGAGACTTGTGGGTTATACCGATGGGTCTAGCACCCGCTGGTCTTACCTGCCTATAGGCCTAGACAAGACCGGTGGGTCATATCGGCGGGTTTGGTACCTGTCGGTCCTACCCGTCGGTAGGTTCAGAAGCCCAGGTAAGACTAGGGGGTCACACTGGTAGGTCTGACGATGTTACCCACTAGTGTTTTGCGGCTTTTGCTGTTTTTTTTCCTTTCTCCCTTTCTCCTCATGGGGACCTAAGGGAGTCGTTCCCACTTCATTTCCTACACATTCTAAGCTTCATTTACTTAATTATTCTGTGGATCTATGTTATCATCAAAGTTTGGGGGAAGAAATCATACCTTAGCTCGAAAAATCCCAAAACTTGAGATCCTCTTTCCAAACTCAAAATGTCACCTCAATAACTCCAAATCTTTGTTTCCCTTTCTCAAACCTTCAAGGAAAACACACAAGGGTTCCATTATCCCTTTGATTTGACCACACACAAAGGGGTTATGGCGTTACTTACCTCCAAATGCAGATCTCAAGACACCAGACACTATTTCGACGATGAAAAGGTAAGACACCACTTCGAAAACCGAGGGGGAACCTTCTTCCCTCTTCCTTGACTTCTTCTTCCTCTTTTCTCCCTCTTCTTTACTTCTCTCACCAAACTATTTCTGAAATTATAAATGGGAAAGAGAGAGAGAGAGAGAGTAAATGCTATTTATACCCTAGTGTTATAAATATCTACTAGGGCCTGTTTGGTTTTGCCTCTTTATGGACTAGAATGCATTAAATCGTGATACCGATCAAAATGGCCGACATTATCCCACATACGGGGTCCCATTATGACAAGGAATCCTAAATACACGTGCTCACCTGAATTAGGCTCTCCGGGGCCCATGTTACCCTTACAAGTGGGTCATAATGGTGGGTCTCGCACTTACCAGTGACACCAACCAGTTCGCCAAAACAAAGCCAACCTTGTCGTATATTTTGAAGGAAGTGGAATCTTACGCATATCTCGCTCTCTCCACATGTTGTGGGCTAAGTTCTTATCATTCAAATATGATAACGTACATTCCCCATTCGTACATGGCCTTGTGATACGTGCAAGGGCATGGCTTAGGTATATGAACCACATCGGGCACTAGCTCAATCTTGTCTGGTCACCCCGCATTTGATGTCACCCTCGCAGTCAAGTACCATAGGGCACCAGCATCGACCCTTTCCAGTTCGGACCCTGCATGATCAAACCGAACCAACCGGTCAATTAACCTGGTTTAAAGAGTAGGGCTCTACCCTGTCTCCCACGCCCTCCTTCGTCTTCTTTGCAGGAACTGAAATCATCCCCGCCGTAACTGTCGATCTCAAACAGGTGTTTTACTTCTTCTTCTTCTTCTTCTCCAATGTGTCATCATCTTCGCTTCGCACTCCAATCATGGTGTTTGATTCATAGGTCCAAGAGATCCTCAAGCTACTTGGAGATATTGGAATTGATTTCAGAGACCTTGGCCTTGGCAAGATTGACGACCTCATGGTCGGGGTGTTCACTCTTCTTCTTCCCTCTTCTCGCACAATGTTGCAACTGATCTGTTGCAGGAAAAAAAAAACCAACTTACAGCACCGACCTCACTGAAACTTTCCAATTTCTTCCGTCAATAGAAGAAAACCTAAAAAAAAAAAAAAAAAAAAACAAACAAACATCCCAACTTCTTCAATCAACAGAAGACAACCTTAAGAAAAAGAAAAAGGAAGACGGTAGCAGATGGAACAAGGCAGTGCTGCTCTGAGCAAATGGACCTGCTCTTCTCCATTGACACTCCACCGCCTCTTCAATAGCAACTAGAGATAGAAGAGACGACCAAGCCAAAGCAAGAGAGAGAGGGGCAACAGGTGGATCAATGAATTTTTTGGAAGGGAAACAACGCCGGAAACCGAGAGGAAGGCGAAAGGTAGAAGAAGAGGAAGAAATATTTATTGGCCATCAGATGAATGATCGCCAGAAATAGTGAGGGAGAAGAAGAGTGATGGTAGAGCGTCAGGGCTGGGTAAGTTAGGGAAGACAACAAGTACCCAACAATGTAGATTTAGCCCTTCTAATCCAACGGTCAATGTTTGATAGTATATCTGATACCTGGTATCCTGCTAGCACGCCTATCCCTCTCCCATAAAAAATAAATATAAATTCTCTTATTATCACAATTTTCTTTTTCTCTCTTGTTTTTTAAGTTTCAAAATGTTTCATGGCAATGAATGGTGAAATCGAAAATGATAATGTTTATTTATATATATTTTTAATAAAAAAAGATTTAATAAAGATTAGATCGTGACAAGGCCAAGGCCTCTCGATTACACAAATCATGGAGTCAAAGATTGAAAATGGACCAAATTGTCTGACACGATAGTGACAATGCCCTCCAAATCTTTTATTTTCAGTTGTCTAGGTTGCAATATGAGCGGGGCAGCTGGTTGAATAGGTCAGTGAATGCAAATCCAAGGCAGATCTTGCCGTGTGTTTCAAGGCATATTGATTGACAACCACATTTTTCTACTTCTTTACGATGCAATCCAAGTTTGTCCATATGCTCAAGGAGATTGCCAAAGAAAACTCTTGATTTATAATACTGATATATGATGATATATTAACTATGGTATCCTTGGTAGTTTCTGTATATTTTCTTTTTAGAATAAAACATAAATCCGAATTTTCCACTTCTTTGGTGGACTTTCTTTACGATGTCATAAAACCTTACCCGATCGAATCCTTGGACACAATTTAAAGACCCCCACACAACCCCCCCCAAAAAAAAAAAAAATTCTCTGGACCGGTCTGTGCAGTGCAGCGGAAGCCAGTAGACTGGATTAGTAGATGCCAGTCCAAGTGGTTCCTTATTTATAGATCGATAAGTCCATTTGTTTCAGCAATGAGAAGTAGGAGTTTTGGAGAACATCTCTCTCTCTCTCTCACAAGTCCGAATACTCAAGTCTTCTGTTTTCTTTTCTTGCGTTTAGTTAAAAATGAAGTGGCCTTTGGTGAAGTGTTTATGGGTTGCATTAGTTTTACTTCTACGATTTCAGTGGGATTGTTGTTTGGGATGCTTGGAAGAGGAGAGGATTGCTCTCTTAGAATTCAAGGCTTCTTGTGATTGGATTGGTGATCAATTACCATCATGGGTTAATGATGACTGTTGTTCTTGGGAGCAAGTGCAGTGTAATGCTACTACTGGACGAGTCATCCAACTCTCCCTTGGTGGTATAGGTGGAAAATATGAAGTGCCTGGTTTTTATATAACAGGTAGTAATTGCTATATAAATGTCACCATATTTTCTACCTTCAAAGAATTGCAACACCTCAACTCATCTTACAATAGATTTGGTGGTTTGATCAATAATAAAGGTATATATTTAATATATTTATCATCACTCTTTATGCCTTCCAAAATTTTAACATATCTTCCTTTGTTTCTCTTCTCACTTCTACTTTATTTATATATATGCAGGTTTTGAAAGATTGAGTGGGTTGAGAAAGCTAGAGGTCCTCGACCTAACACTTAACTACTTTAACAACAGTATTCTTCCATCCTTGGGTGAACTCAAGTCCCTTAGGACTTTGTCCCTTGCAGAAAATAACTTGGGAGAATCAATTCCTTTGGAAGGTACACTATAACGATTGAGTTACTCAATGTCATATTTATTCACGTAATTATACTCTGAAAGCAGTTCCAACCAAAGTTTTAAAACTCCGGATTGATATTATGATTGGATGGATTTATCTTTATTCTTTTTTTCTTCTAAAAATTAGTAATTTAAACCGTTTTACTTTTACATCTTATCAATGGATGGATCAATGATCTAGATTGGTCTTAACCGATACCAATCCAATCCAGACCATCATGGCCAATCCTATCCATTTTACTTTTATTCCTTCATTTTCCTACATATTGTGTGCGACAGTGCATAACTTGAAATCATTGGATTTGAGTCGTAATGGTCTCGAGGCCTATTCACCTCTTTACCGATTTAATTAATTATGCTTTTGTAGGCTCTACAAGTTTGGTTGGATTGGGAAAGCTCGAGGCTCTAAATCTAGGTTGGAATTCTTTTAACAACAGTATTCTTCCATTTCTGGGTCCACTGACATCCCTTAAGACACTGTCCCTCAATGACAACAATTTGGAAGGATCGCTTCATATGGAAGGTATGTATGTCTACATATTTTAAGTTAAGTTGAGAACTTTATTGGCGTCCATAATAATAATAATTTGATGATTCTTGTGTTTTCCTTTCTCGGTGCAGAATTAGCTAATTTGCCTAACTTGGAGTCGTTGGATTTGAGCGGCAATCGAATCAATTGCTCCTCCCAAGCAATATTACAAGGTAAATTAAAAATAATCCAAAATGAGTAGTAGTGAGTTCCCTTGTTAAAGGTGCAGTGATTATCACCTAATATGATGATTCTTGGGGTTTTCCTTTCTCAGGTGCAGAATTAGCTAATAAGCATAACTTGCAGTCCTTGGATTTGAGTCGCAATGATTTCAATTGCTCCTCCCAAGCAATCCGAGGTAAACACTAAATCACAATGAGTAGTACCTACTGAGTACCCTTGTTAATTCTACCAAAAAAAAAAAATAGTACCCTTGTTAAAAATGCGGTAATTACATCACCCACGAGTGAACAAGCTAGCTCACCCAATCAAATCACTTGGGTAGGGTTTACCCATTGTTATACACAACCACGAAAAACAAAAGTGGGGTGGAGGAGGGTGTGGGTGGTGTAGACATAACTTACTTGCTTCATTTGTTTTTGCAGCTTTGTGTGGAATCAAGAGGCTTCAAGAATTGTATCTCAGTCAGAACAATTTTGAAGGGAACATTCCTCCATGTCTCAAAAATCTGACTTCCCTTAGAATATTAGATTTGTCCAATAACCAATTCAAAGGAAACATCCCACCATCTCTCATCACCAGCATCTCATCCCTTTCACACATCTTTCTGGGCAACAATGACTTTGAGGGCACATTCACATTCCAATCGTTTGCTAACAATTCAAATCTTGAGGTAATAGACCTTAGCAATGGTGGAATCAAATTAGAGGTAGAAACAGAACACCCCTCTTGGGCTCCTCTTTTCCAATTGAAGGAATTGTCGTTGTCAAATTGCAATCTGAACAACCACAGTAATACTATTCCTAGATTCCTCTCTAGGCAGTACGACTTGAGAAAAGTTGATCTTTCCCATTGCAACTTAACCGATCAGTTCCCAACTTGGTTACTCGAGAACAATCAGAAGTTGAGTACTCTGACCCTGGGCAATAACTTACTGAGGGGCCATTTTCTCTTGCCATCCTATGTCCATAATGCTGCAATTGGTATAGACATTTCGTATAATTGCATTGATGGATTGCTTCAAGAGAACATTGGTAACATTTTTCCCAACTTAGAGTATTTGAATTTGTCGAAGAATAATTTTGAGGGTGGCATACCTTCATCAATTGGTCATATGAGCATTTTGGCTAGTTTAGATTTGTCTAATAATAATTTTGTAGGTGAAATCCCAAAGCACATGGCCATAGGTTGCAACCAATTATCCTTCTTAGGAATTTCAAATAATAGATTGCATGGCCAAGTTTTTCCACCACATTTTAATTTTACTCTCCTGAGCAATTTACGTTTGGACAACAACTCATTTTCAGGAAATATCATGAGTGGATTAACAAAGTGTAAAAGCCTAGAAATATTAGATATCAGTGACAACCAGCTAACAGGTAGAATTCCTAAATGGATTGGTAACCTTACATTTTTGACAGTTCTTAACATGCGGGGTAATCTTTTACAAGGAAACATTCCAGAATTTGATTCCTAAATGGATTGGTAACCTTACATTTTTGACAGTTCTTAACATGCGGGGTAATCTTTTACAAGGAAACATTCCAGTTGAATTTCAAATACTTGAACAATTGCAATTTCTAGACCTTTCTCAAAACTATCTTTCAGGACCCATGGTGTCGTTATTGAATTCAACAAATTTAGTTCATCTACATTTGCAAGGAAATGGATTCATAGGATCACCATCAGCTGCTCTTATCCACAATTCAAATTTGATGATATTGGATATAAGTGATAATGACATATGTGGAGGTATTCCTGATTGGATAGGTGCCTTTTCTGAATTGAGGGTTCTTTTGTTGCAAGGAAATCATTTAAATGGTACAATTCCAAATCATTTGTGCCAATTGAAACAGATACGCTTAATGGATCTTTCCCATAATAGCTTGTCTGGAATAATACCCCGATGTTTTAGTAACATTACATTTGGAAGGAAGATTGATGTGACATCTATATCTGAAATTGGTATTTACAATAACTGGGGAGGGAGTACAAGTTTAGTTTTTTCTGGGGCACTAGAAGAAATTAAATTCATGACAAAAGGTATGTTTAGGTCATACAAAGGTGGCATCCTTAATTTTATGTCGGGGTTAGACTTATCATGCAACAAACTCACAAGTGAGATTCCAAATGAAATAGGAACTTTAAATGGTATTCATGCATTAAACTTATCATACAACCAGCTAACTGGATCTATTCCAAAAACCTTCTCCAATCTAGAGCAAATAGAAAGCCTTGACCTATCCTACAACAGATTGACTGGGGGAATCCCTTCAGAATTGACCACACTATACAATTTGGAGGTCTTCATTGTGGCGCACAACAATTTGTCTGGTAAGACACCAGAGATGAAGGGACAGTTCTCAACATTTGACAGTTCCAGTTATGAGGGAAATCCCTTCTTTTGTGGTCTGCCTTTACCAAATACCTCTTCCTGTTCTTTCAATGGAGAATCAACCAACACATTTGCAACAACTTCAAAGGATGTGTTTTTTTTTTTTTTTTAATGAAAGTTATGCTCAAATTGATGGATAAAATTGAGACACAAGACCCTTTGTCATCCAAATTGATAATTGGGACCGTATAAGTGACACATTTATAGGTGTATTTAAAACTTGACACCTTTTAATTGTCCCTTGTCTTATTCTGTCAAGTGGGTAGAAAGAGCAGCGGGCAAGTGCTTGGTAGGAAAATAACCCAGTGAATCGAGCGAGGCACGGGACTTAACCCAACACTTTACTACACGAGCTGACAACATCCATGCACCACCTAAATCCGCATTCCTAGAGGCACTTATGTGTTCATCCCTAAGTAGATTAGGTCATCAAAACCAACGGCCTTTTACCAATAAATGGTTATTTCCAGTATCAAAACATATTTGAATTTTTAAAATAACTTATCATTATGCATTATCAAAAGCTATCATCGGTTTATCCAAAAAAAAAAATCTGAAACTCTCATTGTCATGCACATTTTCTATGTGAAATGACATTATTAACTAAAAAAATATATATACATATACTCGATTCCAAGGGTCTGAATTTCTCATGTGAATTGTTCCAGTTTCAACCTCGGAAGAAACACGCGAAGTGTGTCCTCTGAAGTGATTCATTCCATTTGTATGGTTTCACAAGGGCTTGTTGGGTCTTGAACTGGATTCCCATAGTCCCAAATGTGCATCCTTATATTCACAATTCAATTGAATTCCCTCCTGCAGTATTCTTTTATTTTTTGGGGGGTACAATTTCCTGCAGAATTCACAACAATGTATCGGTTTCACGAGTAATTCTACCACATCGATTCAGCTCTACATTTTCGAAATAGCCATCGTTTTTCCCATTTACACTAAAGTGATCCAAAATCCTATCCTCTTGTTTTTTCCTAGCAATCTCTCAATTGCATTAAAGTGATCCAAAAATCCTCTCTTCTTGTTTTCTCCTATTTTTTTTCCTATCTTCTTCCCTAAGTTTTCTCTTTGTTATTATTCTTCTCCCTCTATCTGTGGAGACTTTTTTTCAAAATGATCATCCCTTATCTCATCCTTCAACTTTGGTCGGTCCTGCAACTATTTTTGATGTATTTTGTTCTAATAAATAATAATTTAAAGATTGTTCAAAAGAAATTATAATTTAGGGGGAAGTGCGAAACAAGGTCGAGGAGGCTCTCTTTTTGGTCACACCTTGTGTGTGCTACATGGCAGTTGGAATGTTTTGATTTTTTCATATAACAAATTTCAGGCTTATGTTAGGCTTTCTCAGCCTGTAGGTTAGCCTGGCTAACGCAGAATATTTCAGGCTTTTGGGTTGGGCCAACCCTTATACACATGAACCTCTTAGGTTATGTTTGGAAATTAAGAAAAGAATAGAAAAGAAAAAAAAAAAATAATAATAATACAAAAAATATAATAAGAGAAAAATTATAATGCATACATAATAGTTTTTTTAATGTATCTATTTATTTTTGAAATTTAATTTTTTTTAAATTTTTTTCTTTTCTTTATTACTAAACATAGCTTTAAAGTATTTAATTCGGATAGAGTGGTTGGGATGATGGCAGGAAGGGGGGAGGGTTAGTCACTTAGGCACTATTTGACAACGTTTTGTTTATGCCGTTTTTAGGTTTTCTTGTTCCTAGAAACGGAGAAACAACCTAAAAAGCATTTGATAAATTTGTTCCGTTTCACCTGTTTCTAAAAACATAAATCAAAATTTATGCCTATTTACAATTCTAGAAACGACGACTTCTAGAAACGAATTTGAGAGAAAAAAAAAGGTTATGCCTGATAAATCTCTCAACTATTTAAACCTAAAAGAGGCAACCAAACCCTCTCTCCCTTTTGGGCATCCGATGATACTATTGGGTTTTTTAGTGGCATTATGTCTGCAAAAAACGTTTTGAGAAATAGGTTTATCAAACACTAAAAAATCAGTTTTTATTTTCAGAAACGTGAAAAACCGTTTCTACTATTTTTGAAAACGTTATCAAACGGTGCACAAATTAGTTATTAGTGATTGGGAAATGTTGAAGAGAAGTTTGCCGACAAAATGGAAAATTGTGACCTCATGAAAAGAGATAGGAAAATGCCCTGTTTGCTCATTTCGTGAGTTGAGTGGATTGGGTTATCTCACTTTTGACCTTCAAAAGAAAAAAACCCATTATTATATAGAAAAGAAAAAGGAGAGACCTGCAATGCAATGGTTTTCAAGATACAAGAGGTAAAATACTGTCTCATCCTATAAAAAAGTGGAAATTCTATCTCTATTGATGTTTCTATGTGCATTCACATGGCACTTAATTATTGAAGAACCAAAGTGCCTTTTAGAGAATCCTCAAAGAAATCACTGTCTTATAAAATGATTCCTACACTAGTGAAGGGACCAATGAGAATTTGTGTAAATGCATCAACACGGATGAGATTTTATTTCAGAGGAATAGAGTGATAATTTTATATGATCCTATATATGTATGAGCACAGTGACCAGCTAGTGTCCTTGCATCATGGTTTTCCATTCAACTGTCAAGGGCAGTTGCCATTTGACACTCGCCATCTGTCGCATGGCACATTTTAGTTCATTCAAACTTGCACTTTCCCTAAATTCTCACATCCCGCGTTGGAGGACTTTGTCACTTGGGCCGTGGAAACTACTGAATTTGTGGACCCCACCCCACTCCACCAGGGTTCAGAAACATTGATTGTCCATTTCTGGAGTGTTAATTGGGTCAAGGCTCCTTTTTCAATTCCACTTGACTTGGATCGATGCAATGCAAGTGGTTCCACCCTTATTTATACCTCCACTTGTTTCGGCATTGGGAAGTAAGAGTTTTGGAAGAGAAGATTTTTAATACTCTATCAATGTCTTCTTTTCCGTGTAAAAATGAATTGGTCTTTTCTGAAGTGTTTATGGGTTCTTTTAGTTTTACGAGTACTCCGATTTCACTTTTGTTGTTTGGGGTCTTTGGAAGAGGAGAGGATTGCCCTCTTGGAATTCAAAGCTTCTTGTAGTTGGAACTTTTATTCTGATGGTGATCACTTTTCATTATGGGTTGATGGGAGAGGAAATAGCCGTTGTTCTTGGGAGCGAGTCAAGTGTAATGCTACTACTGGACGAGTCATCCAACTCTCTCTTTCCAATATAGGTGGAAAAGTTGAAGATAAAATTCATTCTATGAACATTGATGATCATCCAGATGATGGTGGTATATATCTAGGGAATAGTGGTTGCGATCTAAATGTCACCATATTCTCCACCTTCAAAGAACTGCAACACCTCAACTTATCTCATAATGAATTTGATTTTTGGATCAATAATCAAGGTATATCTAGTATTATCATGGTTTTAAGTATCTCCGATACCAATACGATACCTTCCGATACGTATCTTAAATTTAGTCGGCGATACGATACACACCGATACGATACATTGAATTTTTTAAATCATTTAGTATCGATATATATCTTACAATACATACCGATATGCATCAATACACCACTAATACACATCGATACGATACGACATGCCTCGATACGACTCTATGAAAAATATAAAATTGAGGTAAAATGTACTTTTCGGTATGTATTGGTACGTATCGGTGAGTATCGGTACGTATCGGTATATATCAGCACGTATCGATGAGTATCGATATATATATATATATATATATCGGTACGTATCGGTGAGTATCGATACGTATCGGCGCTACGGTCATATAATGGCCAATATGGGTAATTTTTCAGAAAAAAAAAATTTTTTTGAAGGGTTTTTGTTCCAAAGTTGCTGTCAGCCATATTTCTCTCTAACTAAAGTGGAAATCAAGGTTGGGAACAAGGATTTTACATTTATGGGACAACTACAAACCTTGAATTCTTAGTACGATACCCTCAATTTAGTGTTTATGCATAATCCATGTTATCAATAGCTTTTTTTAACAAATTCTTTATGCAAAAGTGTTTAAAAAAATGTTTCCTATCCATTTATGTGTGTATCTTTAGCGTATCTTAGTGTATCTTCGATACGATACGATACCCTCCGATACTTATCTTAATTTTGACCGACCGATACGATGACCGATACCGATACTTTAATCCTTGAGTATTATATTTAGTATTATATTTATCTCTTTAAGCTTCCAAATTTTTTGAATTTCTCCTTGAAGGTATGTATAATATTGCAGGTTTTGAAAGATTATGTGGGTTGAGAAAGCTAAAGGTGCTCGACCTAACAACTAATAAGTTAAACAACAGTATCTTTCCATCCTAGTGTGAACTCAAGTCCCTTATGACTTTGTCCCTTCCAAATAATGTCATTGGAGGATCAATTAATAATTTGGAAGGTATATATATATATATATATATATATAGACTTGCTTTAATCTCATATTTATCCCGATAATTATCTCTTAGTTACACGATATTATTGCTCCCTTCCCTTTATTCTTTTCCAGTTGGGCTCCTCTCCAATGAACTGGGGGCCCAATTAGTGATCTAAAGGTTGGGATGATCCAGGCATGCATCCCAATACATGAGTGGTGAATCCTGAATTCGAATCCGGCTTCTCTCCATAGAGGTCTGTCCGCCCGACATGTGGAGGAAATAAAAACAATAAAGGAGAAGAAGTTCTCTTGTCTTTGCCCACTTAACCCCGTGCGACCCAAGCCCAACAACATTGGCTCTACCAAACCCTTTCCTTTACATGATGTGCATCCACGCCTCTACTGATACTATTTAGACGATGACCTCTATGGAGAGGAACCGGATCCCTAGATCCTCCAAATAACTAATTGGGCACCCAATTAATTGATGAGGATCTTTTTTCTTTTTTTGTCTCCCGTTATAATGTTATTATATCAAAGCATGTTATTAGATGCATTTTTATTGAAATCAATTATTGTGTGCAGAATTTATATCTACTCTGCATAACTTGAAATCATTGGATTTGAGTCGTAATTCTCTCGTGGCCTCTTTGCAATTAAAACAAGGTAAGAGGTTCTTGGACCATCTGTCTTTGCTGCTTTAGCTAATGCACTTTTAAATTCTTCAATTTACCCATTTATGATTTCGTAGGGTCTATAAGTTTGGTTTGATTGGGAAAGCTGGAGGCTCTACATCTAGACTGGAATCATTTTAACAACAGTATTCTTCCATTTTTGGGTGCACTGACATCCCTTAGGACCCTGTCCCTCAGTTACAACAGATTGGAAGGATCACTTCACATGGAAGGTGTAAATGTCTAGATGGTAATTCATAACGAATATTTTGCTCATGAAATGAGAAAAGAATACTACGTACATTCATGTAGATTAAGGATACCATTTTTAGTTGAGATTCTTTCCCCTCACCCTTATGGCCTGCATAATAATTTGAGGATTCTCATATTTTAATTTCATGGTGCAGAATTAACTAATCTGCATAACTTGCAATCATTGGATTTAAGTAACAATTACTTAAATTTCTCATCCCAAGCAATCCAAGGTAAAAATAACCCAAACTCAGTCTTGGAAAAAAACGTTTCTCTTGGTTGAATTGGAAAGATGATGACTTGTATATAGACTCTCAAACCTTACGTTATTATTCTTTTTTTTTTATTTTTTTGTTAATTCCATCTTGTGGGTATGGGTCACACATAATGGCTGTGATGGGAAAAAAGCTAAACGGTAAAAGATTAATACCATGGAAAGAGTTTTTCTAATGTCACATAACTCTCTTAATTACGCAAATCAAAACAAATTACATGCCTAGCTAGGTCGTCCAGGTCTGAATGAAATGAGAATTGCCTCCACCCATAGAAAATTGGAAGAAAACAAAAGAGAACTCTGTGAATACGTATGGAGATTTTCCAAAAAATGTCAAACCATCAATAATTCAATTACCAGACTTAGATGCTGTTCAATTATATTCCATTTTATGGTAAAAACTGTCATTAATCTCCACAATAAATATCAGATATGACTAATTAGTTCTCATTATTTCATAAGCCATATGCTCATAGGTTTCTACTTCTTTACTCAACCTGCATTGGCTTCTTAGAAGTTCAATAGACAAGACATTGGTTATAACATCTTTCAAATTAAGTGTGCTGACCCAATTCGCGTGTATGAGAGTGCATATTTGTGTTCGGAGAATTAGTCGGACCAAAGGTTAAGATTTGTATATTATAAAGTACATAATAAAATGGTATGAGGACAAAAGGAGCTATACGTACATTGAGTCGATATGTGTAACGCCCCCCAAATCTGGGTGAGATATGGGTGTAGGTCCTCACGGGCCACCATTAAATAACAATATAAAAATGATCGATCAACTTTGAAACCTCAAAATTTTACTCAATTAATCATGGGTCCACCTTTACTATTCGCCTTACTATTCACAAGACCCACTTCTCTTGCACTGCGCACTCTGATCAATTTCGTCAAATATACATGTTGACCCATTTATCATTTGTACAACATGTTACATATCAAAATCTGCAAAAACCTCAATAATACATATCATGTAGCCTATTCATAAGTTATGATAAAATACTTTTAATTCTCCAAAACTACATTTCCTCAATTCTCCTCAATTGACCTTTCCTCTATGCTAAGACACACCTGATCTATGAGATATAAAACTGTAATGGGTAGATGGAGTATGACATAATCACACTTAGTACAAAAATACATATTCTTAAACTTTCATTCTTTTCTCATGCATTGTAGCATGTTAAAATCTCTTGTTCATATCACTTCACCGGGTAGTTTATTGACCTGTCTGTTCAAAGAATCTGGGCAGTATCTTGACCTAGGGTCTCACGTCCATTTTTCTTGGCAGATATGAAACTATATATATATATATATATACTATAAAGAATCTCATGCATATCAAGTGAATCATGGCATAATCCACTTAGCTTGGGTACAACCACATGTACACAAACCTTCTAATCATTGCTTCCTCACCCCACTTCCTGACTCTCAGTCTTTCTTCCATCTCCTTCTCATAGCTCCCTCTTACTTTTGTTTTTCCTTTTGTTCATTCTTTTCTTTCATTTCTTTATTTTCTTTCTTTCTTATAGATCTTTCTTTTTCTCTGTTTGCATTTCAATTAATGCATAACTAGTGGGTTAAATTTCTATATAATTGAATTTCTTTTATTTAATTAACACTACCTTCATCCTCTTTCTTGCATTCTCTCTCTTTCTCCTAAATTTTATCTTCCATTAATCTATTATTATTATTATTATTATTATTATTGCTACTACTATTATTACTATTGTTATTATTGTTTTTATCATTATTATTATTTTTATTATTAGTAGTATTTATTTTTTTCTAAAACGTAGATGGTCCTCTCTCTCTCTGTCTCTCTCTCACACACACACATCACTTTTATCTCTCATTTCTTTTATTTGTTTAATGATGAGCACAATAATGTGTGAAACCTTAGGGATATAAGTATACATTTTACCCCACTTTGGATAGTACTATTTCTGTTGTTGTTTTTTTTTTTTGCAGTTTCTAAGTCTACAAGAGAAAATACTTAAAGTGAACTAAGAACCGGTTCAAGCTTGAACTAACTTGTCCAAAGGCAGCCTATACATTTAACCAAAGTCAATGAGGGGTGTAACCCACTCATTGGTACCACATCCTCTCTCCTACAAAATCCTAAAAATTATTCTCTCCTTGCCACCTCACAAGATCTTGAAGATGCTATGTAGAGATTCCTTTCTGATTTAGTCAAGATTGCAAGATATTGATTAATATTGCAGGGAAGGAATATAATCTGTTAATTTTGGAAACAATTTTTCTCTTTCTTCACACAATATCTCAGAGAATGAGGATTTTTACCAAGATTGAATTTTATTTTATTTTCTTAAAGAAGACTTGTAGAAGGAAGGAGGCAAGACCAAAGCCTTATAAAAGCCCCTCCCCCCTCCCCCCTCCCCCCTCCTACCTCCTAGGAGGATTATTCCCCTTAGATTATCTTTTAGTTTTTTTTTTTGCCTAATTTATGCTTAGTTCTCTTCTCTCTCTCCTTACTCAAGCTTTTATTCAAGTGATTAATGATAATGCAATTCCGTTTTTAATTGTTAATTTGTTTAATTATTAGTTTATTTTTTTAATTTAGTTCATAGTTTTGTTAATTTAATTAGTGCAATCCATAGTTCTACCTTTCAAACTTTCTAGTTCTAGGAAAGAATTGGTTCAAGTGATAAGAATCAAGAATTTTCAAGTTCAATAGAGCAAATTCTTCATAAAAAATTCTGTTCCAATACCATCACTTCAAATCAATCAAGTTTCAATTTAGCTTACACATAATCAAGGTATGACAAAGTTTATTAGCAGAATTAAGATTTTTATTTAAATTCAAGTAGTGGAATTAGGATTTTTATGTTTTTTTTTTTTTTTTTTTTTTAGATTAAATTTTGAATTACTATCTATTTAGTGTGTGTGTGTGTGACCTCAATTTATAAGTGCTAAAACTGAAGAGGTGTGTTTGGCTATGCTTCCCTTGGAAGTTTAGCCTATTGTTTGAGGATCTTTAATTGGTAAGAGCTCAAATTGATGATGATGTGTCCCCTATCACCTCTCTCCGATATTAACCCTACTTATTAAAGATTGATATTTTATTCATGAGTATTATTTTTTTTACTTGTATTTTTATTTACATATGTACTATAATTGAAAGTGATGTCTATAGTAGTGCCTCTCTCAGAAATTCGGCCTTTGTATTAAGAATTTTTCTTTACTTACTTGCTTTCTATTTCAATTCTTTATTTGTTAGTTTAGCTTTATTATTTGCAGATTCTATTTTTTTAGTTGTTCTTTTCAGCATTTATTTTACTTCTCTAATTAAAGTAATTAGGTGTTGGAACTGTTTAATTTATTTGTTGAATGTGGGGGTTGTTTTCTTTCTTTTATGTGCATGTACTAGGACCATAATCTAAAATCAACCATCCTTTGTTCACTCTCGTCGTACTTAGAGTAGGTAAGATAGAGTGGCTAATTTCCTTGTGATCGACCCGTTGGCTACAACATATCGTACGCTTGCGGTAACATATTTTTAAACTCAAACATTTAATAATAAATGAGGGAGGTGAGGGAACAGGTGGATTCCACCTCACCTTCCTCTCTGTCTCCTTTAATTTCAAAATCAATGTGATTGAAAGCCAACTCATGTAATGCCCCTCTCTTCTTTTCATTTTTTTTTCTTCCTTCTTCATTTTCTCTTTAACTCATGGGGTGGAATATTACAATATGCCTCTATCTCTCCTTGTACCACATATCTAAACTACAGAGATTTGACTTTGGAAGGAACGAGCTACTAAAACAAGCTAATCATAAGATTGGCACGGGTGAAGGTTAAGTATAACCCAGATAGCTCCAGGAGAGAATAAAGTATTCCACCTCTTCCTACATTAAGTAAAATAAGACAAAGTGATTCCAATGTCTATGCCTAGTGCACTGGCTTGCAGCTTCTGCATGAAGAGGTTCATAGATCAATCTTTGTTACATGGATGTGTGAGTTGTATTTAGTGGGTTTCCTTCTCTCCCTATCATTCCGATTACCCCTCTAGTGTGCGTGAACAAAGTCCACTGGGCAGTCCATTAGAAAATAGAGGAAAAAAAAAATTGATTGACAAAAATTAAAAATACCTTAGAACAAACCCAAAAATAGAAAATGAAATGTGAAACGATACCAAAGGAGATTTGATACGGTTTCAATATAACAAAATTTCTTGGTATAGCATCCCCTTAGTCTAATATATTTTTTCATTTGCACAAAAAAAAATTTCTTGGTACAATATTTAAGATAAAACTGTTTTATTCATACCAAATAAGACACCCCGAATAAAAACCAATGAAATATAGAACTTTTTTCAGTATGGTTTCAATATCCACTCTTAATTTGCCGATACCACCATCCAATGCCGATACCAGTACCTTAATTCCTGTTAGAGAAGATGAAAATGTAAGTAATTTATAAAATCGCATGGGATCACATGAGGTAATGATAACATAAATTTCATTTTTACGTTTTAAAATTTCACTTCCCTTCCCTCCAAATTTCACTTGCAATTATCCAAATTATTTTTCCAGTAAACCTAATCTATCGAGCTCTTCCGTCCAACATCTTCTCAACTTCCTCAATTGCTAGGGCCTTGGGTCTCTGGCAAACAAACCATGACAAAAGACACGGCAAACTAACCCAAAGATTAGAAAAGTCCATGACGTCCCGATGAGTCCAGTGAATCTTTTTTCACACAAATGAATGAAAGTTTCACCATACTCCATCTCAATTGCCTTCGTTAAGGTGACGAAGGAATGAGCTACCACCTCATTGTCACTTTCGCCTGCTCTTTCAGTTCAGAGAAGTTACAAAGAAGAGTGGGGCAATGCAGAGACCTCGTGAGGATGTATTGAAACAACAAACAAAACGATTGCATTACAAGTGGGAGCGATTTTTAATCCTCAGTTTTCTTTACTTCTCTAATCTATCCTCTAATATCTATATATATATTATTTTTTGTTAGGACCTCTAATATCAAATATATATATATATATATATATATCTGAATTTTGTTATTTATTTTTCTTGAGGTCTTTCTTCATTTCAAATTTATCCTAAGCCTGAACAAGGCTTGGACTAAGATACCATGGCCCTAAATCATGGTGGGCCGGGCCAGGGTTGACGCCTTGGGTTCAAACCCGACCATGACCTATTTTAAGTTACATTGTAAAATATAAAATGATATAATATATAGTATTAAATTTAAACATTAGACCCAGACCGTATGTCTCCCTTTGCCCTCCCCTTGATTAGGGCCATTTAGGTTTTAGTCCAGTCCAAGCCAGACTCCAAGCCAGTGTTGCATTTATCAAGCCCTCAGTCAAGGATGAGCTGGACCTGGCCCAGCTAAAAACCCCAGCCCAACCCAAACCAACTCCGTTTTAGTCCTTACTTAAACCCAGTTTTGATCCTTACCAAAAATAATTAGATACCTACTGGCTGGCCCACCAATCAGCACAGAAATCAGTCCCTGTAATTTGATTGGTGGACCTAGATCTCTGTAACCCGGGAAAAGAAAAAACAAGAAGAGAATACTGAAGTAGAAAACAATTTAGAAAAAACCTTAATATACAAAGAAAGGATTGTAATCATGAATAACTATTTAAGATGAAAATGGTTAGATAACTCACCAAACTATCTGTGCTTAGAACCTCCAGGTTCCCTTCTTGGATGTAATCCCCCTAAGAAGGCCTATTCTTAGTTTAGACCATGCTTCTTCCCCTCCCTCCCTCCTGTGCCTCCCATGGAATGGGTGGACCCTTTGTACTCCTTGTGCATTGTTGTATGTATTTGTCTTGTTTTTATTTATTTATTTTTTTATAATAATTTTTTTTTTCCTAATGATGTAATCATATGAAATCAAATCCGGATTTTAAAGCGTGAGGATGGTATTTGGATTGCTAACCAGCAAAGTCTGACTACATGCATCTCTGATTTCTATGAATATTTTCATGCAGCATCTACAATTCGTTTTTTAGACGGGTTTGGGAATGGGAATGGATATTATTCTGCAATTCCCTTGAAAACTTTTGCTCGCTTAATGAATGGACGGCACATCTGCTGGAAAAGTACTATGGTGGCCCAATTGTATTTTAGGCTCTATGAATATGTTCTACAATTTAGAGAAAGAAATGCCAACATCAGTTGCAATCAGCACGGCATGTATTTCAATCTATATGGACCCTTCAGGTTACGGATATTATTGGAAGAGATTTTGTTAGTGGAGTTATCTATTTTTTTACGGTGGAAAAGATTGGGCGTGAATGATTGTTTTATTACGCTTATTCCAGAAGTAGTGGGAGTTTCCTCTTTAGATTATTTTCTCCCTATTTGCATGGGGAACTTATTTTGCAAGGTACTGTCTAAGATCTTAGCAATCAGAGTGTCAGCTGTTCTTCCAAGACTCGTTTTAGAGGAACAGGGTGTTTTTCGGAAGGGTATGATAATTTTTTCTGCGAACATAAGTCTTGCATCGGAGTTGGCAAATTTGATATATTCTGTAGTAAGGGGTGGTGATATGGGAATCAAGCTTGATGTCCAAAATGCTTATGATTACAAGTTCAGTTTCTCCCCGGAATGGCTCTTCTTGGATTTAACAAATTCTCTCGCTTCAAGGATTTTAGTCCTAGTTAATGGAGGGCCTCCCCTGGCCCAGATGGGTTCTTAGGTATTTTTTTCAGAATAGTTTGGGATATTGTTGAGCATGATTTCTCCAGAGCTATCATTCATTTCTTCAGGATGGGAAAAATTCCTTTGGGGATTAACAACTGCTTTGTGGCCCTAATTCCCAAAGTTTTAGGTGCTATTTCTCTTAGAAATTTGGGTAACTTTTTTGCAAAAGTCATTACCAAAATTTTATCTTCAAGAGGGTCTTGTTTTCTTCCTCATCTTTTCTCTAAGGAGCAGAGAGCCTTCTAGAGAGGTAAAATAATTTCTTCAAACATTAGCCTTGCCTCTGAACTTGCAAATCTAATGCACTCATTAGTGAGGGAAGGGGATATGAGAATTAAATTAGATGTCCAGAAGGTCTTTGACATTCTTTCTTGAGATTTTCTTTTTGCCACCCTGAAGAAATTTGGCTTCTCTCATACTTGGATTTCATGGATTCATGAAATTCTTTCTTCCTCTAGAATCTCAATCCTAGTGAATGGTGATCCTGTGGGGTATTTTGGGGCTACTCGTGGTCTGTGCCAAAGGAAACCCTATTTCTCCCATTCTTTTTATCCTGGCTAAGGAAGATTTATGTAGAGGTCTGAAATTCTTATTTGAGAAGGGTAATTTGAAACCTCTTCCAGGGCTAAGAGGCACAATCGTCCCATCTCACTTATTATTTGTTGACGAAATCTTTGTTCATGAATGCCTCAGCTTCCTATGTTAGGAATCGTCAAAAATTTCTTCTCAGGTATCAAGAATTTTCTGGTCAGCATATTAACCTTGAGAAGAGAAAGCTTTTCTTTGAGAAGGTGGCTCCTCATAGGAAGTGTTTCATGTCAGAGACATTGGGCATCCCTATATCTAAACTTCCCACTAAATATTTAGGAGTTGAGATATTCAAAGGAAGGGTCTCCAACAGCCGTCCTCTTCCAATGGTGGATAAAATAAAAGCAAAGGTTGCGAGATGGAAGGGGAAGATTCTGTCCTTGGCGGGAAGAGTTGAGTTGATAAGATCAATAATATCTGGAATTTCCATTCACAACTTTGTGTTGTTTATTGGTGGCCTCAATCTACCATTAAAATAGTAGAGCGATGGATGTGAAATTTTATCTGGTCTGGTGATGTTGACAAACAAAAGAAATTTGTAGTCAAGTGGGAGAATGCTTGCAAGCCAAAACAGGAAGGAGGCCTTGGCATAAGAAAGCTATGAGATGTTAACTCTGCTTGCTTGTGTAAACAAGCTTGGTAAATCAAGCATGAGGATACAATTATGAGCTCTTTTTTTAGAGCAAGATTATGAATACAGATGGCTTGCTCAAGTCCAGCTATCTTTCTTCCTCCATTTTTCCAGGTTTGAAGAAAGTTTGGAACATCATTTCAAGTCTCGAATGGTGGACTGCTGGAAATGGGAGAAAGATAAACTTCTGGTGTGATAGATGGCTGGACGGGACTTCACTTGCAGAGGGCTCAGGGCTGGATTCAAATGTTTTCAAAGGGGCTCATACTAAAGTTATAGAATTCATTGAAATAGATAGATGGGTTATTCCCACAACAATATCACCTTTTCTAAAGGAAGCTTTTGCCAGAGCCTCTCAGATATTGATCTTAGACCTTGAGGTTGTTTGTTATTGGACTCCTACTCCCTTGGGTATTTTTCAATCACTTCTGCTTGGGACTACCTTAGGACAAAGCATCCTACCATACCTTGGTTCTCTATTGTATGGAAATCCCCTATTCAGCCATGGCAGGATGCTTTTGGTTGGAGGCTCTATCATAATAGCCTTCCAACTGTAGACACCCAATTTTGTCACCCTCCTCTAGCTATGGTGAATTGCATATCTTGGACATGACTTCTTACTTTCGATCGACAGAGATGATTGATTAAGGAAACCTGAAAACATTCCCCACCTACCTGAAAACCTCAAAAGCCCGTGCTAGAGAAAAGAGGGTCCAATTTTGACATTTCATATACGAAGGAATCTGGCCAGGATGACTGCACAGATGCATAGTACTTAGAATTATGATTCCAACGATATAGGGTACGTCAAAATCGGACTGTTGGATCCCCTGCAATCGTCCTCGAAAAATCACATTTTTTTGCGCGTATGTTGCACATGCCAACTAGCTTGCTGGAAACCCTGAGACATCCCACACCTACCCAAATACCCCAAATTCCTTTGAAAACATCCCCTGCCTAAAAAACCTTAGAAACCCCGCACGAGAGAAAATAGGGTCTAATTTTGACTTTTCATATACAAAGGAATCTAGTCATGATGACCATACAGATGGATAGTACTTAGAAAGACGATTCCAACGATATATGGTAAGTCAAAATCAGACCATTGGATCTCCCGTAATCATCCTTGGAAAATCACATTTTTTGCTCGCGTACTGCCCCCGCTGGCTAGCCAGCCAGTAGGCCAGCCGGCATGCATGCTGCTTGTGCTGGCCAGCCAGCCAGTAGGCCAGCTTGCATAGCCCTGCGCATGCCTCGCACTCCTTTGCAGCCACAACCCGCTCCCCCTGCAGCCACAGCTCGCACCCCCTGTAGCCACAGCCCATACCTCCTACAGCCACAGCCTATGCCCCCTACAACCATGCTCGCGCCCCCTGCAGCCATGCCTGCACCCCTGTAGCCCTGCTTGTGCACACCTACACTCCCCCACTAGTGTACCCTACGTTGTAGCCTCCTATTGGTCCAAAAAAGAATCTTTTTACCTTATTGGTCCAAAAAATTTACTTTTCACCCCATTGGCTATGGAAAATTACCCTCCCCCCCATTGGTCTGAATGTTTATACTCTCTTCCCATTGGTCCAAAAAAACCACTTTTTGCCCCCATTGGTCAGGGAATTTCCCTTCCCCCCCCCCATTGGTTTAAGGATCCTATAAATACCCCTCCCTTTGGTTTTACACACCACCATCACAACCCCACAACCACCCTTAGGGAGAGAAGCTCTACCCTCTCTCCTCCTCCCCTCCCCCTTTGAGTTTCTTCGGGTCTTTGGAGCGATCTTCCTTAAGATCCAAAATCTTATTTGGATCTTCGGAGTTTTCTTCGGGACTTTGAAGATCTTCAATCCAAGGTTTTAGTTCAATCCATTTTTTTGCAAAAATAGTATTTTTTTAGCCTCACTCCTTTGAGTGTTCTTGGTTTTTACCAGAAGTAGAAATCCCTCCCCCCTTGAGGTTCTTCGGGTCTACGAAGAGATTTTTGTCAAGATATGGAGTTCTGTTTGGATCTTTAAAATGTTTTTCGAGGCTTTGGGGATCTTCAATCCATTTTTAGGTCAATCCATTTCTTTCCAAAAATAGCCATTTCTAGCGGAAACTCTATCCGAGTGCCCCTAGAATCTTTCTAAAAATAGCCATTCCCAACAGGAGCTCTGTCGGAATGCCACCTCATCCTAAGCCCAGAAATAGTCTTCCCTAGCCGAAGCCCTATTGGAATCCAAATCCAAAAATAGCCTTCCCTTGCCAAAGCTCTGTCCGAATCCAAATTCGAAAGTAACCATTCCTAGCCGGAACTCTGTCCAAATATCATCACAGTCAACATCTAAGGAAGTTGGAGGTTAAGACCATCTTCCCCTGAGCCAGAAGAATCCAAAAACCAGTTTGTACTAGCATCAACCAGTGGATCCACCCCTCTTGACCCGAAACAGGGGTCAAGCTCAGGTATAATTTCTTACCCAAATTAGTACAATATAGACTTTATATAGACCTTGTTTTAGTGTACATAGTTATTTAAATTCAGTTAATGTGCATATGTGTGATAAATTAGCCATGCATGCGGAATAGGAATAATTGTGAAAAATGTTTATTCTTAAGCATCTAGTAGGAAGATAGGTTGAACCAGGAAGATTTGGTGTCTAACACCTTCCCAATTCTGTAACTTGACACTTGCCCTAAATCTCTAGACCAAACCAACTTTCAGGTCCTTTTCTCAGGAATTGGGCCCACCTCCGGGTCCTAGGCCCATAATCCTAGGTGGTGACTCCAAACCCCTTTTGCATGATCCCGATCCTTGTATTGGACCATTATCAAATCTCTATCTTGAATGACAAACTTTACACTCTTACAAAATAGGCCTCCACGTATTTCTGAGTGGCGGTACGGTGGTGTGGGGCCTGCAAGAAAAACACAAACGACACACCCCTCCCTCATGAAAAAGAGAAACAGAGGAGAGAGGATGGGATGCAAGTCCTTTTCCCCCCTAAAAGGATAAGAGAAGATATCATCTTCCGGCTGTTACCCTCACAGTGGCAACTCCACTGGGGACAAATGTCAAGCTTCTGACACTAGATACTACCATTGAATAGAAGAACATTTTTCACCACATTTGTTTGAAAAAATGTTTGGTAACCCCATATTTGTAATTATATTCGCTAACCGCATCATGTATCATGCTCGAAGTGAAATCATTTGGCAAGGGACTCCCTGTCATGCCTGCACCCTCAGGGAGGTCAGTGTATGTGATGGAGAGTACTCTGAGAGCAAATGATACCTGCTTCCTGTACAAGGGTGTGGGGTATTGTTAAACGGTGTGGATGTTTGTATTTGTGCCAGCACCCTCGAAGAGGTCCATGCACTTTATAACATTCTGAGATCGGATAATGATATTCCCGCATTACACTTTTGCACACAATCACTCACGGTTCCACTACCCTTTAGCCAGTTGCTTAACCTCATGTGTAGTCACGAGTAATGGGTAAGGAAGTCACCCCCTTGATCTCGTACCTACGGGTATATCAAAAGGATCACGTACCTTGCGTATAGATCCTGTCGAATATTCCTATGATATATTCTAGTTATAAAGAAATGCTCTCCTAAGTGGGTTTCAGATAAAAGGTATCCTTCCTCTTAAAAATTAAATTTGGATGATTCAGCACATGTGATCTGTGCTGATTTCTGTCCAACCCCCACAAAATGCTGAATTATCTAAAAGACCTAAGGAAACTAAGAGGAAGGTCACCTAGTGGGATAAGAAAAATGAAAACATGACTTTATTGGCAAAGAATGTATTAATAGGGGTATTCTGGTCAAGCCATTTGTGTTTAGCTCCCGCTTATGGCATGGAGTGGACTAGAGGCATCAACCCCTACCCACTCCCTACCATTAAGCAGACTAACTTTAGATGGATCATTGGTTGTTAATCTAGTAAATGTGTGAACAAGGGGTTGGGAATTCAAGAATCCTGAAATAAACCAGTTTTAGGTCAGGCACAATTCCACACCTCAAGTATTCTCTATAGTCCATTTGGACACATCAGGGTAATTGGTTGACTCGCCTAAGTCCAGTGTCACCCCATCATCTCTCTAAGATTGTCTACTGCCAAGTGATTACAGCCCAGTTAGTATGAATCCAAACAAGCCCGAATCACCCGAGCAAGCATGGGTCCATCCTGGAGAGTCTTCGCAGAAAGAAATGGCCGAAGTCAAGAGAGGAATAGCCTAGATACTGAATGCACTCCCAAACCCTCCCAGGGTTGAACCAGCACAAGCTACAGGAGACTTGGATTAGAATGGACCTACAGGTTATCATGGGAACTCTTCTAAAGTTGACTCAGGAGAACCAGAGCAAGTCAGATCAACCGGTCAAAGAGGATCTTCACCTACCCGTCTAAATGGTCAATGAGGGGCCTATTCCAGGGTCTATCCTCCTAGGGTAGTGATTGAATATGAGGAAGAGGAATTTACAACGCACGTCTAAATGGAACATCCAAAAATGGAGAGAAAAAAGTCAAAGAGCAATTAGAAAAATTGGAAAATATGCTCTGAACGGGGAAGAATTCAGAAAACCAAACAATGGATTCAGATGAAATGAGTTTCAAGTGGCAAACCGACAGGTTTGATTGGTCAGGAGATCCCAATGCTCATCTCAAGGTCTTCCTCAACATCGCCAAGTCATGGCAACTTGCAGACAACCAGATGGGGCAAGCCTTTATGTTAACCCTATCGGGACCAGTATTAAGGTGGCTCACCCAGTTGGAGTCATCCCAAACTCAGAATTGGACAACAGTGGTGAAAGCCTTCACCATGTAATACTTATATAATACCGAGGTGGATGTGAAATGTCGAGAGCTTGAGACATTGAGACAATAGCCTAGAGAATGATTCACCACCTTCTTGATGAGGTTTAGGGATAAAGCCGCCAAGATGGAAAATCGGCCTTTAGAAGCAGAGCAAGTGGAGATGTTGATAGAGAACTTATCAAAGTCTCATTATGATGTTCTTTACTACCAACATCTGCAGACTTTTGATGCCCTAATAGCCATTGGCATGTGTGTGGAAAACAAAATTCTGAGAGAGGTCCAGTATCAAGTATCCTCCTACGATGCAGGCAAGAGCACTAGAGTTGGACGGGGAAAGGGTCTTGAAACCAATGTGGTAGGAGCAGTCCATTAGTTAGTCTTGCCTATCACCTCTTCACAACCATTTGTGATACAAGCAGATGCACCCTCCCAGACGGCCCCTCGTCCAAGAAGGTAGTTTTTTGATTTGGGAATGCCTGTGACGGCAGTGCACAAAAAGCTAAAGAAACAAGGATTGTTAGGGACAGTGGCTCCAAGAGTGATTAGCAACCCTCCTCCAGCTTGGTACAGAGATTATGAATATTATTCTTACCACATTCAGAAGGGGCACAACACTAAAAGATACATGGGTTTGCAACATGCGATCCAGGACTTGGTAGACAACGGCACTATTGAAGTTAAGATTAAGCAACCTCCCAATGTCAACACCAATCCACTCCCATTCTAGACGAAGAAGCCACAGAGAGTGATCCCACTCAACTCATTATATCCAAAGCTTGGAGGAATCCTATAAATGCTCGCAGGAAAATCATGAGTCAAAGGGCTAGAGTCATGAGGACTCCTAAAAGGAAAGAGTCATCAGAAGACGAATCAAAAGATCAGACTCCCACCATTCATCCTTCCTTATCAACTGAAGAACCCACCATAGCACATCTCCATCGTTCACCATATTACCAACCTCCATCATTTTACCAACCTCCACTATATCATCAACCTTCACCGCACCATCAAGGAGAAGGAATTTCCTCATCTTATCATCCCTAATCTTTATATCCTACCTCTCACATCATATCACCTTTATACCACCCCACATATCCCTCATCACCCTTATACCAATCCCATTCTCAAGGTTTGGTGTACAACCCAAAGGAAGGATGGATGGACAGGTACAACTGGAAGGATATGCTTGCACTACCAAACTCCCCAAAGATGACCTCGTCAATGGGATCAGTAAATGATTTAGGAGAAGGTTAGGAGGGTGATCCCACTTCTCTAATTCATCCCACCATATCTTCAGAGGATAATCCAGAGATGATTGAAAAAGTCACTGATGACCTCCTTTGAGCAGTGATAACATTGTTAGTGGGAGAACAAATCAAAGAGCATGCTTCCCTAATCCATATAGGGAGTGACATAGAGGATGATGACAATGACGAGAGCGAAGATTAGAATGATGGATATGACTCTAGTTCTCAAGGTGATGATGATTACCTAGATTGGGATGACTACCAGGGGCCTTGGAACAATGATGATGATGATGATAAATCAGGATATTATTCTCTGAGAGATTCCAGAGGATATTCAGTATTTGCAATTGGCGAAGATGACCCAATGATTGATCCCACAGATGCTGTTCAACCGAGAGTCACAATTCATATGGAAGGAGACGATCCTTCATCAGATTCAGAGATAGTGAAGGATATGAGATCACTTTTGAGGGTGAAGGAAATCCCATAGCAGAACACATGGCTTATGTCTATAATTGTTTGGTTGACGTCAAGCCCGAGGCTGATGAAATTGATTAAATGTTAGGAGAAGTAGCCACCAGTGAACAATGCTATATCGAGCAATTGAAATTCCTTGAAAAATAGGGGGACATGCCACACATGCAAAAATGTTAGACACGGTAGTTGCATGACTTTCCAATATGGTCAAGAAGGTATGAGCTAGGGCTGTGGATATTTGTGGAGGACCTCAACCTCCTACACCATGCCAAGAAGAGGAATCTGAGGAAGAGGATGATCCTATGGTGGGGATAATTACCATAACAAATAGCGATGATGAAGATTGCTATCCCACAGAGATCATTGTAAAGAAATCCGTCCGCATAATGGAGACTCAGAGTGGAAGAGACTATAAGGGTAAGGCCCTAGCAATAGAACAGTTAAAGACTAATGAGGCTGGAACCAGTGGCTTGAAGAAAGAAAAAAAAATCTAGTCTTGGCTCAACTCAAAAGGTCTCAAGCTAATATCTCAATCTGGGGATTGTTGATGGCATCTCCCACGCACTGTGAAGTAATCTTGAAATCCCTCACCAATGTGCAAGTACCAATCGAATTAGATCTGATACACCTCTCGCACATGGTAGGGGCAACATATACGGTATAGTCATTGATGTTCTCAGACTCTGAACTCCCAAAAGGAGCCCCGCACAATAGAGCCTTCCACATCATAGTAGAATGTCTTGACAAAGTGGTTCCCCAGGTTCTCGTTGACAACGGGTCCGCTTTGAAAGTTCTACCATTAAGGTCGGCAAAGAGTATTGGCATCACCCTGAAAGAAATGAGGCCGACTATCCAAACCATACAAATATATGACAATATCAAGAGGAAAATCCTTGGCACCCTCACCCTTATCGTAAAGATTGGCCCGGTGAAGTTTGATATTGATTTTCAAGTCATTGATAAAACGGCATCATTCAACGTGCTATTGGGAAGGCCTTGCTTCCATCATGCAAAGGTAGTGTCCTGTAGTCTCCATCAAAAGATGAAGTTCATTCATGAAGAAAAGGTGATTGCAGTAGCCAGAGATCCTGAGGTGGTTAACACCTTAGCCAATATTGAAAATAGAGAAGAACATGACCAGGAAGTTCAACTAAGTGGTTTTGAATTAGAAACAACTTGTGCAGCCATTGCTAAAGAAGTTCCAAAAGAGGAAATCCCGGCCAACTATGAGGCCATATGGAGTCCACCAGTGAATCGAATGATGAAGAATATACAATATTTTTCAGGTATGGAGCTAGAGAAATATCATCAAGAGTTCCAAAGTAGCCTAGTTTGGCAGTAAACAAAGGGAGGAGTGCTCTCGGGTACACTCCTCAGATCATCAAAGGTCAAAAAGTGCTGAGGATGCCTAGGAAGATCTCCATCTCTTACTACCCTATTCACAATGGGTATTTTGTAAGAGAAGGAGAGGATTTCCCTTTCTGTGAAAATGTAGAGCCATGGTTTGATGAAACTGCTCAAAGATGCAACCAGGATTTGAAGTATTTTTCCAAGATGAGTTTGACTGGGTGACTTATGAAGTGGAACAATAGCAAATGCTAGTCAAAGAAAGTGATTAAGATAGTTGCATCAGTAGGATAACAGAAATTGCACTGATTGAGAATGGGTCTTCCTTTGGTAACCCTACAACATTGATTTGATTAAAGGAGGCACCAAGTCCTCAAGTCCTCTTGAAAAGAGAATGGGAAAAGAAGATAAGGCTCACCTGGAGCCTACAACTTCCTATTGATTTGAAAAGCTACATTTGCTCCCTCCTACAAGAACTAAGAGCCTGAGAGCTGCATGAGCTCAAGCCTCATCCTTTTAGTGGAAGAAGTGCATATACAAAGCAAAGAAGGGCACAAAGAATGATGGTTTGCATGTATTGTACCCGAATCAACTGTAATGGGAAGGTCCATGAAGGTTGTCAGAGATGTGACCGAGGCACCGGGATGGCATCCCTCAACAGGCTTGAAAAGATGGACTTTATAGAAAGAGGATCGAGTAGTCTCCACCAATCCTCACCCCTTAAAAAGTTTAATTTTTGAGAGCACGAGGTTGATCAACTGGTATTTGTGAAGAAGCAGGCAACCATCCAAAAAAACCATTGCACCATTGAAGAAATAGCAGCAACTTTCTCGGAAGGAGAAGAAGGCCCTTTGCCACATCTCCTCATCCATTGAGCCATCGAACCGCTCCTGAATTGGACTAACGTTGGAGAAGACTTCAAGTTTACTCATGCTATCTAGTTAACCAACCTAAATATCACTGACAAAAGCATCAAGTCCATTGTCAAGTCCATAGTTGAGTCTGTTGTTTATGATTTCGTGTCGGCCTCCCCTCTCGAGGGGAGTCCAGAGTCCATGTATGTCGAGTCTGTTACTCCTTTTTTCATGAATGAAATTTTTTATTCTGAGTATGACATGATTCCTTTTTCTGATGATGATCTTAATAAATATCATGAGTCAATAAAACAATACAAACCAAAGAAAGCCCAACCCATCTGTGAGGATACTCGGGTTATTAACCTAGGAACCAACCAATGCCTTCGAGAAGTAAAAATTGGTACCACCTTAGATGATGAAGAAGCAGAATAGATGATTAGTCTTTTAAAGGAGTTTGCTGTAGTCTTTGCTTGGTCTTATGTGGATATGCCTAGTATAGACCCCGACACTGTGCAACACCACTTACCGACTTATCCTGGGGTAAAATCGGTAAAGCAGAAGCCCTGAAGAATGTGGCCAAAATGAAGTGAGAAGATCAGAGAAGAAGTTATGAAGTAGGGGAATGCAGAATTTCTATAAGTGGTCAAATACCCCCAATGGTTGGCCAACATTGTACCAGTGTCGAAGAAAGATGGCAAGGTACAAATGTGTGTGGAATTTTAGGATCTTAACAAGGTAAGCCCTAAAGATGACTTCCCATTACCTCACATTAATGTATTGGTGGACAACACAGTGGGGCATGCCTTGTTATCAATTATGGATGGATTCTCGGGATACAACCAAATAAACATGCACCCAGAGGATCGAGAGAAGATAGCCTTCACCACTATGTGGGGAACCTATTGTTACAAAGTGATGCCTTTTGGACTGAAGAATGCTAGGGCAACTTATCAGAGAGCCGCTATAGCCATATTGCATGACATGATGAATAAAGATGTGGAAGTCTATGTGGACGACATGATAGTAAAGTCAAAAAATCGACAGGTGCATATTCCCACGCTAAGGCAATTCTTTGAAAGAATCAAGAAGTATCAGCTAAAGTTGAATCCTCAGAAGTGTGTATTCGGGGCAATCACAGGAAAGTTGTTAGGTTTCTTGGTGAGTGAAAGAGGCATTGAAGTCAACCCTATCAAATCAAGGCAATTCAGGAAATGCCCACACCTCGGAATGAGAAGCAAATACGAGGATTTTTGGGTCACATCCAGTATATTAGCAGATTCATAGCTCAGTTGATTACAATATATGAACTAATTTTCAAGCTACTGAAGAAGGATTAGGCCACGGAATGGAATGACCAATGCCAATAAGCTTTTGACAAAATCGAAGGATACTTCATGAACCCACCAGTATTGACATCGCCGTTGGAAGGTGAACCACTTCTTTTGTACTTGTCCATGGGAGAATATTCCATGGGCTCTTTGCTAGCACAGAAAGAGACAAAAGAAGGGGCAGAGCATGCCATATACTATCTTAGTAAGAAGTTCCTGGAATATGAGACATGGTACACATCTTTGGAAAGAACTTGTGCTGCGTTGATTTGGGCAACGAAAAGGTTACGACACTATATGGTTTCCTATCCAGTGCACTTGATCTCAAGGATGGATCCCATCAAATTCCTCTTTGAGAAACCAGCCCTAATAGGAAGAATGGCCCATTGGTTGCTTTTACTATCAGAGTTTGACATCACCTATGTTACTCAGAAGTCTATCAAGGGGCAAGCTATAGCTGATCATTTGGCTAAACACCCCACGAAAGACAGAAGGGCCCTGGATGATGCCTTTCCTGATGAAAAGATGACAACAATAGAAGAAGAAGACACAACTAATAAATGGCAGTTATTCTTTGATGGAGCAGCCGATCAAAAGGGATGTGGTGCAGGAATATTGCTTATCACTCCTGGATGCCTTTATTTTCCTTCATCGTTCTGCCTTGATTTCCCCTGTACCAACAATATTGCCGACTATGAAGCTTATGCTTTGGGGCTCAAAATTGCTTTGATATTGGAGTGAAAAGGCTCAAGGTTTATGGTGATTCATCCATCGTCATCTGCCAGACACAGGAAAAGTGGAAAACCAAAGATGAAAAGATGAAGCCGTATCAAGAACATCTTGAAGAGGTGATTGAACAGTTTGAGAAGATCTCGTTCAAGTCCTTCCAGAGAGATAACAATATGTTTGCTGATGCCCTTGCAACCTTGGCTTTTATGGTAGAATGCAACCATATGGCTAGGGTTTGACCATTCTCGGTAGAACAAAGAAGTAGACCCATTATCAGAATTCAGTGAACTCTCTCATTGTGGATGATCGCTCTTGGTTTGCTCACGTAGTGGATTTCATCATGGAAAGAAAGTACCCAGTTAAAGCAACTAAAAGAGAAAAGAAATTTCTGAAAAGATATGCCACCCAATTTATCCTTTAGGAAGATTTGTTGTATAAAAGATCCTACAACGGAATACAGTTACTATGTGTGGATGAAGAACAAGCTACAACTATTATAGAGGAAATTCATCAAGGTCTCTGTGGACCCCACATGAATGCCAAGATTTTATCTAAGAAGATCCTCAGGCTGGGATATTACTGGAACACAATGGAAACAGATTGTGTGGACTTTGTCAAAAAATGCCACAAGTGTCAGATATTTTCTAGCATCATACATATCCCATCAATGGAGTAACATTTGCTCAATTCTCCTTGGCCATTTTCTACTTAGGGCATCGATATCATTGGGAAGATCAACCCCAAAGCATCCAATAGTCATGAGTTCATCTTGGTAGCCATTGATTATTTCACCAAGTGGGTAGAAGCTCAGTCATATATGGTCCTCACGTCTGTTAAGGTAGTCAAATTCATCCAAGAAAATATCATTTCCCCGATATGAAGTACCTCAAGAATTGATATCGGATCAGGGATCCCACTTCTGGGGTAAAACTGACAAGATCTGTGCAAAGTTTGGTATCAAAAGGCATCGCTCTGCCACTTACAGGCCATAGACCAATGGGATAGTAGAAGCATCCAATAAAAACATCAAAGTCATTCGACAAAAAATGGCAGAAACATATTAAGATTGGGCGGATAAGTCACCCCTTGCCTTATGGGCATATCAGACCTCTGTATGATCCTCGACAGGGGTAACTCCATTCTTTTTAGTGTATGGGGTTGAAGCGGTGTTATCCATAGAAATCTGCCATAATTAAGAGTACTCTTGGATAGTCAGCTACTTGAAGGAGAATGGGTGAAGGCCAGACATGACGAGTTTGATTTTCTTGATGAAAGGCGTATGAAAGCCATGGATAATCTAAAGAAATATCAACTGAGAATGGCAAGGGCGTTTAACAAGAATGTGAAGCCCCGTCACATAGAGGAGGGTGAACTTGTTCTTCGAGAGCAAAGACCCCCATTCATGACCCAAAGGAAAATTCAGGCCCAACTGGAGTGATCCATTCACTGTCAAAGAGATTTTACTAGGAAAAGCTATGAAACTCATAGACCACAATGGTGAAGAAATACCCAGACTGGTCAACATGGATCAACTAAAGAAATATTATGTCTAAAAGGGTGAATAGCCTGAACTATGTTAGACCTGATTCCTTTCGAGGGATACATAGGCAATTTGACATGTGCAAGTGCGGTCTCAACCATCTCAAAGCAATAAATTGGTTTCTAAATTAATAATCAAAGTATCTTAAAAGATCATCATAATTTGTATTCCCTAAGAATTGCCATTTGGAATACAAGGCCATTAGGTATCTATCATTCACCTATGGTCTGTCAAACTCTTATCCAGGATTCCATCCCCTAAAAGAAAATCGCCACCCAACACCAGTTTATCAAGATCAGTTTATTCCCCATCCTTGATTAGTAAAAAAAAAAAAAGAGTTTGATGCAACGATGGTAAAGGCTTGTTTGAGTTATTAGCTAATGAGTAATGCTTTGATAAATCATCATATCTCTTTTATTTGTGATGGTTTCAGGAAAAGTCATGAGCTCATTAGATGAGACATTGAGGAAATGGACCTTAGACATGAACATGAGGGTGCTAGGATTGCTGGAATCCATGAATGTGTATTTCTCGATCAGATCGGATGTGTGAAATTACATCACCAATTACTCCAGTAGGTACCTCAACACTGGGATGCCAATCTGCATATATTTCAATTTGGATTAGTAGAGATCTGCCTAACTCTCGAGGAATTTTGAGTTTGTATGTTTCTCCACCCAAAGGCAGGTTATTCCAACCATCTTTGAAGAAAGATTATTTAGGGGAAATTTAGGACTTCTTCGGATGGAAAGAAAAGGAAGTGAAGCAATTTATCAAATATGGGAAGATTGACATCCTGAAGGTGGCCCAGATCTTCACCCAATATCTACGAATGGGAGTAATCCATCAACATAGATCATAAGATGCTTATTTACTTTGCACGATAGCTTGCTATGTTCTTTGAACTCCCGAGTGTGGTGCACCGCCCATTCTAATTGAGGTGGTAAAATAGTTGAAGAAAGGAGGTGACATCATCCCTATAGTTTTCCAGAAATATTCAAGAGATTTGATGACATGAGCCATGGCCATAGATTCTTACTAGATCATTATTAAGGGAGTTCTGCTATTTTTCTAATTTGGCTCCTCGAGAAACTAAAGTTAACTAAGCCATTAAAAGAAGGCCCGCTCAGAGCTCTTTGCTACCAGGATAAGAGGGAAGTTCTGGAATTCAAACTTATCATTGACTGGGAGAAGTACCTGCAAGAAAGGACTATGCGAGATATTGTGTGGAGATTCCTAGGGAGGCCACAAGAAGATTTTCTGATGAAGACCCCTGACTACAATTACATCAGGTTGATGGGATTGACTCACACATCCTTTTATTTGCCTAAGTACATCAGCCGACAATATAGGCTCGAGGTGATGGACCCAGAGGAGTTAGTGAACTTTCATCCACCTCAAGAGTTGTCTCCCCACCTTGTTACTTACCTATCCTATCTATGGTAGGAAAATTGTTCCCCTGTCCATGTAATTCACTTGGTAATAGAATGAGGAAGTATTTGGATTTTTGTGTTATTCCGAATATTCTAATTATGACTTGAGTTGTGGAATTGATTATGCATAAACATTTGAAGTCATAAACCATAAAAAAAAAATTCCTTGTGCCAAAGATAGGTTTTCATTAAATGATGAACAAACAAGGGGGAGGGAAAAAGAAAAAGAAAATTCATATGTTTGTGTTTATAGAAAACGCAGGAGCAAAGCCCTACAGGTCAAAAGCCATCATCTGAACCATGCTCAGCATCATCCTCATGGAAGGTCACAGAGCTGGAGGATCCCAATCCTGAACTCGTCAACCTTTGTGGAATGTCCCCAACCTGCCTCCTTAAACGGGCATTCTCCAGTTTGTAAGAGCTAACCTGTCTCCTCAGAGCGTCGTTCTCCCTCTCCTAGGGGAACATATGGAATGATCAAGAAAAGAAATAATCTTATTAACCCGGCCCTAGGTGGCCCAATCTCATTAACCTAGCCCCAGGTGGCCCAATCTTATTGACTCGGCCCGAGGTGGCCCAATATCATTGATCCAACCCCAGGTGGCCCAATCCCATTAACTCGGCCCCAGGTGACCCAATCTCATTGACCCGACCCCAGATGGCCCAATCTTATTGACCCAGCCCCAGGTGGTCCAATCCCATTGAATCGGCCCCAGGAGGCTCAATCTCTTTGAATCGGCTTCGAGTGACCCAATCTCATAGACCAAAATTTCCTATACCGGCACATGGAAAGCCCGGCCTAGTAAAATTCAGGAATCATGCACTAATATCTCTTATAGGGAGGGCTCAAATCTCTGCAAATGATGGATCAATCCCCAGGATTGGCAGATGGAAGTCCATCCCAGGAAGAATATATTTTATACATCTTCTGCAGGGAGGGAAAAAATCTCTGTAAATGATGGATCAATCCCTAGGATTAGCAGATGAAGTCTAGCCTAGGAAGAACATTTTTCAAGTACTGACATCTTCTGCAGGGAGGGGTCAAATCTTTGCAAATGATGGATCAATTCCCTAAGACTGGAGGAAGGAAGTCCAGCCTAGGAAGAACGTTTTCAAGCACTAACATCTTCTGTAGGGGGGGCTCAAATCTCTGCAAATGATGGATTAAGAACATTTTCAAACACTAACATCTTCTTCAGGGAGGGCTCAAATCTCTACAAATGATAGATTCATGAACATTTTCAAGTACTAACATCTTCTGTAGGGAAGGCTCAAATCTCTGCAAATGATGGATCAATTTCCTAGGACTGGCGGAAGGAAGTCCAATCTAAGAAGAATATTTTCAAACACTAACATCTTCTACAAGGAGGGCTCAAATCTCTGCAAATGATGGATCAAGAATATTTTCAAGCACTAACATCTTCTGCAGGGAGAGCTCAATTCTCTGCAAATGATGGATCAAGAATATTTTCAAGCACTAACATCTTTTACAGGGAGGGCTCAAATCTCTACAAATGATGGATCAAGAATATTTTCAAGCACTAACATCTTCTGTAGAGAGGGCTCAAATCTCTGCAAATGATGGATCAATCCCTAGGACTGGCGGATGGAAGTCTAGCCTAAGGAGACCATTTTTCATACACTAACATCTTTTGCAGGGAGGGCTCAAATCTCTGCAAATGATGGATCAATCCCTAGGACTGGCGAATAGAAGTCCAGCATAGGAAGAACATTTTTAAGTACTAACACCTTTTGTAGGATTGGAAGAGCAACAAATTTCTTTCCTACAATCGACAGCCCAGGTAAGTCCTCAACTTTAAAGTAGTCAAGAGATATTACCAATTATATTTTCAACTCCGTCATCAATAAGCAACATGATGATAGCACATGCTTTGGGTGATAAAATGTAGTCGTTCTTTTCTTTGCCCTTCGGCCGTTGGCACAGACCTTGGCCAAAGAGGGACATTCTATAGACACCCAATTTTATCACCCTCCTCTTGTGAGGGTAGCAGTCGGAGATGCTTCTGCCCTCTTTGTGAAAAGGGGCTCTGCGTCGATTCCATCCTCTCTCCTCTCCTTCTCTTTGTAACGAGGGGTTGTGTTATGTGTGCTTTACTTGCGGGCCCTGCACCACCGTAATACCACTCGAAGATACGTGGAGGCCTATTTTGTAAGAGTATAAAGTTCATCATTCGAGACAAGGATTTGATGATTGTCCAATACGGGGATTGAGATTAGACAAAAGGGTTTGGAGTCGTTACCTAGGATTATGGGCCTAGGACCCGGGGGTGGGCCCAATTCTGGGGAAAAGGGCCCAAAAGTTAGTCTGGACTAAAGATTTAGGGTAAGTGTCAGGTATAGAATTGGGAAGGTGTTAGACACCTAATCTGCTCGGTTCAATTAGTCTTCCTACTAGATGCTTAAGAACGAACATTTTTCACAATTATTACTATTCCATATACCTGGCTAAGTTATCACATATATATACATTGATTGAATTTAAACTACTATATATGCTAAAACAAGGTCTATATAAGGTCTACAATATGACAAGTTGGTTGAGAAATTATACTTGAACTTAACCCCTGTTTCGGGTCAAGAGGGGTGGGCCCCTGATTAGTACCGGCTCGGACTGTCTTTTAGATTCTCCTGGCTCAGGGGAAGATGGCCTTGACCTCTAACTTCCTTTCTTAAGAGATACTGATTGTGATGGTATTTGGATAGGGTTTCAGCTAGGAACAGTTACTTTCGGATTTGGATTCGGATAGAGCTTCGGCTAGGGAAGGCTATTTCTGGATTTGGATTTGGACAGACCTTCGGCTAGGGAAGGCTATTTTCAGGCTTAGGCTGAGGTAGCACTTTGGCAGAGCTTCTACTGGGGATAGGCTATGGGAGGTCTAGGCTGAGGTGGCACTCCTATAGAGCTTTTGTTGGGGATAGGATAGGAAAGGGCTAGGCTGAGGTGACACTTTGGCAAAGCTTCCGCTAGGGATAGGCTAGGGGAGGGCTAGGATGAGGTGGCACTTCGGTAGAGCTTCCACTGGGAATGACTATTTCTAGAAAGATTCTAGGGGTACTCGGACAGGGCTTCATCTATGACTTGCTATTTTTGGAAAGAAATGGATTGACCTAAAAATGGATTGAAGAGCTCCAAAGCCCCGAATAACACTTTAAAATCCAAGTAGAGTTTCGGATCTTAACAAAGATCTCTCCGTAGACCCAAAGAACCTCAAAGGGGGGTTTCTACTTTGGGTAAAACTCAAGAACACTCAAAGGAGGGGGTTGAAGAACATACTACTTTTGACAAAAAATTGGATCAGACTATGAACTTAGATTGAAGATTTTCAAAGTTCCGAAGAACACTTCGAAAATCCGTACAAGATTTCATATCTTGACGAAGATTGCTTCGAAGACCCAAAGAAAATCAAGAGAGGGAGGGGGGAAGAGTTTCACTACAAGGGAGTGAGGTGGTGTTTTGGTGTGTGAAATCCAAAGGAGGGCATATTTATAGGTTTTTCTGGCCATTGGGAAAAAGAGAACATCTTTATCCAACAGACGAAAGAAGTGTTCTTGCCTAAAGTGGGGGGATAGGGCTTTTATACACTGGGTAAAAGAGGTCCTCGGACCAAAATTAGTGGGGAGGTCTTTTGTCCAATGGGTAAAAGTAGGGTTTTTTGGAGAGAGAATCCTTAGGAAGAAAGGGATTTTTTTGGGCTTAAGTGGGTGAAGAGGGAATTTCTTCACCCATCGAGTCAGGGGAACACAAATCCTCGCCATTGACGGTGGCACACGGGACCAGGCCAGAGTGCCCGAGGTATGGTTAGTTTAGGTAGCCAATGATAGGTGTGCGATGGATGACGCGTGGGTAATGGCCAAGGGGGCACGGGCATGATAAGTGAGCATATGCATGCATGGGTAGTAGCCAGTGCATGCATGTGTGTGGGCTGGCCTGCTGGGCAGTGTGCACACGTGCGTGGGCTGGCCTGCTGGCCAGCACACATGCAACAAGGCATAGGGGGTGCATGGTAGCATGGGCAAGGCATAGCTGCGGGCCTGTGCCCACGAGGGTAGGCCAATCGGTAAGGCAGGGGCAATGGGCATGGTATGGTTGGGTTTGGCATGGCTATAGGCCTGTGCCCACAGTGGTGTAGGCCAACAAGCAAGGCAGTGGGCAAGGCATGGCTTGACATGGCCGTAGGTAGTATGTGCTACAGCCCATGGGCAATAGCCATGTGCCATTGCCATAGGCAGCAAGCACGCGCTGCAGGCTGGCCCACTAGCTAGTGCGCACGTGGGTTTTTCTGGTGACGATTACTGGAGATATGTTGGTTCGATTTTGATGTGCCATATATCGTCAGAATCGTATTCTCGAGCACTATCCATCCATATGGTCATCTTGACTGGATTCCTTCGTATATAACAAGTCAAAATTGGACCCTCTTTACCCCCATGCGAGGGTTTCTAGGGTTTTAGGTCCGGGAGTGTTTCTGGGTTATCTGGGTAGGTAGGGGATGAATTTTAGGGTGTTTGGGGTAGGTAAGGGATTTTTCGAGGTTTCCAGTGGGACTGTCAGTCTGATTTTGATGTGTCATATATTTTCGAAATTGTATTTTTGAGCACTATTTATCTATATGTTCATCTTGACCAAATTCATCCATATATAAAAAGTCAAAACTGGACCCTCTTCTCTCCCCCATGGGAGTTTTTAGGGTTTCAGGCAGGGGAATGTTTCCATCATCATCTCCATCGATCAGAAGTCGAATGTCGCATCCAAGATCCATATTTCATTATAGCCGGAGGAGGGTGACAAAATTAGGTGTCTACAGAATGTCCCTCTTTGGCCGAGGCCTGTGCCAATGGCCAAAGGGAAAAGAAAAGAACGACCGCATTTTGTCACTGGAGCATGTACTATCGTCATTTTGCTCACTAATGACGGAGTTAAAAATGCAACAGGTAATATCTCTTAACTACTTTGAAGTTTAGGACTTACTTGAGCCGTCGATTCGTAGGAAAGAAATTTACTGCTCTTCAAATCCTGCAAAACATTTCAATATCTATTTTTGTGTTTTCCTTAACTGGGTTCCACATGTGCCAGTTCAGGAAATTTGGTGTCTAGGCTGGATCTTTCGAACAATCTGGACTATCTAGGATCGAGGGTTGTAAGAGAGGAATTCGCTGTTCTTCTAATCTTGGAACAAGTTATAACATTTGATCCTTTGATTTTCCTTAGCTGGGCTTCACATGTGCCAGTTCAGGGAATTTGGTCTTCCAGGCTGGTTCTTTCGAATTGGACTGGGCTATCTGGTCTTCCAAGTGGGCTCTTTCAAATTGAGCTGGGCTATCTGGTCTTCCAAGCTGGTTCTTTTGAATCAATTTGGACTATCTAGTATTGTAAATTATAGGAAAGAAATTCATTGCTCTTTCAACCCTGTAAAGACACAAATATTTGATTCTCTACTTTGATTTGAACTTTGAATTTTGATGCTTGATTTAGAATCTTTTGATTTTTTTTTGGGAACGATTTTTTTTTTTTATAAAATGGTCCCCCTTCTCTGTTCATTCTTCATTTTAACTTTTCTGAGTGAGTTTTGAGTTCCTGGAGCTCTTTGGTTTTTATTGAAGTTTTCCTTCTTGTTCTTGGAGTTTTTCACCTTGCTCTTGAAGTTCTTAAGGATTCTTTATCTTGTTTTTGAAAGAGGATTCATTTGGAGAATTTGATATTCTTGTGGGTTTTTATGTAATTTGGGAAAATTTTTGGGGTTTCTTAAAATTTCAAAGTTTCTGGGGCTTCTTGTAGTTTTAGAAATTTTCTAGGGCTTCTTATAATTTTCAAAAATTATGACTGATAGGAGAAAGAGAATGACTTTGGGAGAAGTCCAGCTTGAGAGTTGCAGCAATCCTTCCTGTAGGGACGAGGGCCTGGTCGACTGGTACTCCGGGCAGACCCTTCATAACAGTCGTAGTCACATCTGTAACTCCATATGGGGTTCTTGGGTAAGTCCTTATATTGTATTCCTTTTTTGATTACTTTTGTTTTTGCTTTGTCTTTATTTTTATGCTGTTTTGCTTTTTATTGTTTTTTTTTTTTGCATTCTTTTATTTCCATTAGCATGAGGGTATGGACCCACCAACCTTGGCCTCGTATGGCCATCTGAACATGGTTCAGTCATGGCATAAGTTGCTTCCTCGTAGAGTAAAGCAAATAGTTGATGCAACATGCCTAGGTCAGTTAGCTTTGGTGGAGATCCGAAAGTTTAACCCGGCATTGGTGGGGGCTCTAATAGAGCGGTGGTGGCCCAATACTCATTCTTTCCATCTACCTATTGGCAAGATCACCATTATGCCTTTGTGCTTCTATGCCTTGACAGGCCTTCCATTCGATGGCAGATCCATGATCCTTCCCAGGGCTCCGATTGTCTAGGAGTTCACAGATCTGATCGGCATCATCATTATGGCCGGCCAGACACACATCCACCTAGGGGAGATTAGTGCCCGATGGTGGAAAGTCGGCCTAGGGGAGAACCTAAGTACCATATCTCAGGTGGTCCATTCCTTCTTGTTGTTTGCTGTTTATTGTGGGTCAGTGCCTCTTCAGTGACCTCTGAGGGGGAGTGGATATCCGTCTGGTGTACTTCCTTTGAGAACTTCGTACAATAGACTCTTAGGACTGGGGTGGGGCTACCTATGCATATCTCCTGAGATCCCTAAATCTGCTGTCCTATGAATACTGGGGCCTTAAGGGCTCAGGCTTCATTATTCAGGTAACTTTCCTTCTTGTACCCATTTCCTTTCATTCATCTGGATTGCACTTTCTTACTTTAATTTCTTGAAACAGCCTTGGTGCTTTGAGCACTTAGGGACCATAGCTCCTAAACTGAGGGACCCTGAGGCATTCTTCTTCCCTACAGCTACGAGGTGGGGAGATAATCAGGTGCTTAGGGCTCGATGCCATCCTTCGGGGACCACCGCTTGTTCTCTTTTGAATGATCTCACCGAGGTATGCCATGTCTGACACTAAAATTCCTTTTATCTTATGCTATACTTCTCCTTGGTTTCACACGTTACTTGGAGATCATTCCATGACCTCATATTTCCAGATCTTAAAAGATTAGCCTTGGTTAAGCACTTATTTGAGGATCGAGTCCTTTTTCGGGGAATGTGGGGTCACGCCTGGTATTTGGGAGAGAGAGTAGTACCCCAGTAGTCAGATATCGAGCCATGCCCTTCTCTCAGTCTTCCTCCACACACTATGCACTACCCAGAGGTCATCCCAGCAGACGAGATGGAGCGTTTGGCTGGCGGAGTATGGGATGACTCATTTCTGGATTAGAATAGGGACTACGAAGCCTTCCTAGAGGAGGAGATAGTATGCACCCCTCTTGGTCTTGATGGTCCAGTAGTATGTTACCCTTTCTTGAGTATTTCCTTCAAATCCTTTTCTGTTTTGGTCTTGAATGATGTTCTTTCAGGGGAGAGTGGGACGTGTAGATCCTTCGACTGTTCGGTCGTATGCCAGTGCTATCGATCCTTCACAGGCAGGACCCTCTTCCCGTCCCAGAGGATCTCTAAGGATTGCTAATGTCCCCTTCCATGGCTTCCCTGCCTCAACTTATCCCAACGTAGCCAACCACAGTCTCCCTCATCTTTTGGAGCCAAACACAGATGTAGACACTTCAATTAGGCTGCCTATTCCTTATGATTATGTGAGTATCTGATCATCCTCCAATTAACTCTTTATTTCCTCTGGATGATATGCTCTTTCTCAAGTGTCCCCAGAGGTCTATGCTGAGATTAGGAGGATGCATTTCTGCCTGTGCGTGGTGATAGTTGCCAAGGATTGGGAGATTACACAACAGGATGCACTGATTCAGGACCTGACCCAGAGGCTTGAGTAGGCTGGACTAGCATCTGTGGATTCCCCAGTGCTCTATGAGGATGGTTCAGAGTACAACTCAGATGATGGCTTTTGACTTATAGGGATTTGTTCATGCATTTATTGAAAACATACAAACACATGGATATTTTCTTTCTTTTTTCTTTTTCCCTCCCCTTGTTTGTTCATCATTTTATTTTAGCATCTTATGAAAACTTACTTTTGGCACAAAGAAAATCTTTCTTTTTTGTTTTTTGTTTGCTTACACTATTCAGGCATAATCAATTCCATAACTCAAGTCATAATTAGAATAATCATGGTAACATGAAAATCAAAATACTTCCTCATTCTATTACCAAGTGAATTACATGAAAAGGGAAACAATTTTCCAACCACAGATGGGATAGGTGAGTAATAAGGTGGGGAGACAATTCTTGAGGTGGGTGAAAGTTCAGTAACTCCTCTACGTCCATCTCCTCGAGCCCATATTATTGACTGATATACATAAGCAAATAAAAGGATGTGTGAGTCAATCCCATCAACCTAACATAATTGTAACTAGGGGTCTTCATCAAAAAATCTTCTTGTGGCCTCCCTGGGACCCTCCATGCTATATCTTGCACAGTTCTTTCCTGTAGGTACTTCTCCCAATCAGTGATGAGGTCGAATTCTAGAACTTCCCTCTTGGCCTAGTAGTAAAGAGCTCCAAGTGGGCCTCCTTTTAATGGTTTGGTTAACTTCAGCTTCTCGAAGAGCCAAATCTGAAAAATAGCAGGACTTCCTTGATAATGATCTAGTCTGAATATGTGGCTATGGCTCATGTCATTGAATCCCTTGAATGTTTCTACACGCACCGTAGGGATGATATCACCTCCCTTCTTCAAGTGTTTTACCACCTCAATCATAACAGATGGTGCACCACTCCCAAAAGTTCAGAGAATTTAATGAGCTATTATGCAAAGTAAATAAGCATCCTGTGATCCCTGTTGATGGATTCATCCCATTGGTAGATATTGGGTGAAGATTTGGGCCACCTTTAGAATGTCGATCTTCCCATACCTGAAAAATTGCTTCACTTCCTCTTTTTTCCATCCGAAGAAGTCTTGAATTTCCTCTGAGTAATTTTTCTTCGAAGATGGTTGGAGCAAACTGCCTTTGGGTGGAGATAACATACAAACCCATAATTCTTAGAGAGTTGGGCAAATCTCTACTCATCCAAATTGAAATACATGCAAGTTGGCATCCTAGTGTTGAGGCACCTGCCGGAGTAATTGGTGATGTAGCTTCACACATCCAATTTGGCCAAGAAATGACACATTCATGGATTCCAGCAATCCTGGTGCCCACATATTTATGTCTAAAGTCTAATTCCTCAACGTCTCATCCAACGAGCCCATGAGTTTTCTCCAAACCAATACAAACAAAGAGATATGATGATTTATCAAAGCATTACTCATTAGCTAATGACTCAAACCAGCCTTTACCATTATTGCATCAAGATCTTTTTTTTTTTTTACTGATCAAGGGTGGGGAATAAACTAGCCTTGATAAAATGGTGTCGGGTGACAATTTTTCTTGAGGGGATAGAATACTAGATAAGGGTGGACGGGCCATAGGTGAATGATAGATACCTAATGGCCTTGCATGCCAAATGGCTATTCTTAGGGGATAGAACCCTGGATAGGAAGTGATGGACCAATCGATGGATGATAGATTCTTAATGGCCTTTCATTCCAAATGGATATGAGCCTGCTAATATACTGGATATGAACTAGAAATCCTTGTATTTGCTTCTTAGTTCGAGGTGTGGGCATTTCTTGAATTTCCTTGATCTTGATAGGGTCCACTTCAATGCCTCTTTCACTCACTAAGAAACCTAGCAACTTTCCTGCTGTTGCCCCAAATACACACTTCTGAGGGTTCAACTTTAGCTGATACTTCTTGATTCTTTCAAAAAAATGCCTTAGCGCAGGAATATGCCTCTGTCGATTTTTTGACTTCACTATCATGTTGTCCACATAGACTTCCACATATTTATTCATCATGTTATGCAATATGGCCATAGTTGCTCTCTGATAAGTGGCCTCGACGTTCGTTAGTCCAAAAGGCATCACCTTGTAACAATAGGTTCCCCACAGAGCAGTGAAGGCTATCTTCTCACGATCTTCCAGGTTATTTGGTTGTATTCCGAGAATCCATCCATAAATGATAACAAAGCATGTCCCACCATGTTATCCACCAATACATCAATGTGAGGTAATAGGAAGTCATCTTTAGGGCTTACTTTGTTAAGATCTCAGAAGTCCACGCACATTCGTACCTTGCCATCTTTCTTCGGTACTGGTACAATATTGGCCAACCATTATTGGTACTTCACCACTTGTAAAACCCTGCATTCTATTACTTCACAACTTCTTCTTTGATCTTCTCACTCCATTCTAGCCACATTCTTTAGAGCTTCTGCTTTACAGTCTTTGCCCTAGAGTAAGTCGGAAATCGATGCTGCACGATGTTGGGGTCGATACCAGGCATATCCTCATAAGACCAAGCAAAGACCTCGATGAATTTCTTTAGAAGAATAATCATCTGTTCTACTTCTTCGTCATCAAGGGTATTTCCAATTTTTACCTCTTGAAGGCATTGGTCGGTTCCTAAATTAATAACCCAAGTATCCTCACTGATGGGTTGGGCTTTATTTGGTTTGCATTGTTTTATTGATTCTTAATATTTGTTAAGATCATCATCAGAAAAAGAAGGCAAGTCATACTCGGAATTAGAAATTTCATTCATGAAAGAAGGAGTAATAGACTCGACATACAAAGACTCTGGACTCTCCTCAAGAGGGGAGGTCGACACAAAATCATAAACAACAGACTCGACTACAGACTTGATAACTGGCTTGATGCTTTTGGCAAGGGTATTCAGGCTAGTTGACTCAATAGTGTGAGCAAATTTGAAGTTTTCTCCAATGCTTGTCTAGTTCAAGAGTGGTTCAATGATTGAACAATGGTTCCTCTAGACATGTGCCTGCTTCTTCATGAATACTAGTTGATCAATCTTGTGCTCTCAGAAGCTAAACTTTTTGAGGGGTAAAGATTAGTGGAGATTGCTCAATCCCTTTTCTATGAAGTCCATGTTTTCGAGCCTATTGAGGGATGCTATCCCGGTGCCTCAGTCACATCTTTGACTATCTTCATGAGACTTCCCGTTGCAGTTGGTTCGAGCATAGTACATACAGACCATCATTCTCTGTGCTCTTCTTTGCTTTGCATATGAACTTCTTCCTCTAAAAGGATGAGATTTGAGCTCATGTAGCTCTCGGGCTCTAAGCTCTCTTAGGAGGCAGCAAATGAAGCTTTTCAAATCAATGGGCAGTGGCATACTCCAGGTGAGCCTTATTTTCTTTTCCCATTCTCTTTTCAGGAGAACTCAATATTATACGATCACCAGAGGAAGACCTAGTCTCAATCAGTGCAATTTCTACTATCCTAGTGACGCAACTGTCTTGATCATTTTCATTGACCAATATTTTCTATTGTTCTACTTCATGAGTCACCTAGTCGAACTCATCTTGAAAAAATAATTCAAATCCTTGTTGCATTTTTGCGGCGGTTTCATCAAACCATAGTTTCACATTTCCATAAAAGGGGAAATCCTCTCATTCTTTTACAAAATACCCATTAAGAGTAGGGTAGTAAGAGACTGAGATCTTCCTAGTCATCCTCAGCACTTTCTGCCCTTGGGTGGTCGGTGGAGTGTATCTGAGACCATTCTTTCCTTCATTCACTATCAAACTAGGCTGCTTTGGAACTCCTTGATGATATTTCCCCAGTCCCATGCCAGAAAAATATTGCATATTCTCATCATCTGATTCACTAGCGGACTCTAGATGGCTTCATAGTTAGCTAGGATTTCCTCTTTTAGAGCTCCTTTGGCAATGGTTGTGCAACTTGCGTCTATTTCAAAACCACTTAGTTGGATTTCCTGGCCTTGTTCTTACCCATTTTCAATGTTGGCCAAGGTATTCACCACTTTGGGATCTCTAGTTACTATGATCACCTTTCCTTCATAGATGAACTTCATTTTTTGGTGGAGACTAGAGGACACTGCCTTCATATGATGCAACTAGGGCCTTCCTAAGAGCATGTTAAAAGTTGTTGGTATGTCAATGACTTGGAAATCAATGTCGAGCTTCACTGGGCCAATCTTTATAGCAAGGGCAATGATACCAAGGATCTTCCTCTTGGTATTGTCATACACCCATATGGTTTGGGTGGTTGGCCTCATTTCTTTCAAGTTGATTCCAATACTCTTTGTCAATCTCAATGGTAGCACATTCAAAGTGGACCCATTGTCAACAAGAACCTAGGGAACCACTTTGTCAAGGCATTCTACTGTGATATGGAGAGCTCGATTGTGTTGGACCCCTTTGGGAAGCTTTAAATCAGAGAACATCAGAGATTGCACCGCATATGTTGCCCCTACTATATGTGCAAAATGTGCCTGATTTATTTTGATTAGCTCCTGCACATTAGTGAGGGACTTCAAGACTGCTTCACGGTGTGTGGGGGATGCCATCAACAATCCCCAAATTGAGATGTTGCTTGGGACTTCTTGAGTTGAGCCAAGACTGGGTTCTTCGGTTCATTCTACAATCTACTAGTTTTGGCCTCATTAGTCCTTAGTCGTTCTACTACTAGCGCCTTGCCCTTGTAGTGTTTCCTACTTCTAGTTTCCATCACGTCGACAGGTTTCTTTACATTAATCTCCGTGGGATAGCAGTCTTTATCATCACTGTTTGTTAGGGTGATTATCCCTACCATAGAATCATTTTCTTCTTTTGATTCTCCTTCCCTGCTTGGGGTGGAAAGTTGAGGTCGTCCACAAATATCCACAGCCTTAGCTCGTAGCTTCTTAACTGTATTGGAAAGAAGTTGGAATACAACGTCTACCGCCTCTGCGAAAGTGTCATCTGGCCCTATCTCCTCCAGATCATCCAACTACTCACAGTAGTAACGATCACTGACAGTTACTTCACCTAGTATGTTGTCAATTTCTTCCACCCTTTCCTACATTCTAAATGTGTTGGAGTACACTTCACACAGCTTTTCCTCCATCTCTAATGTGGATTTGGGTTCATCCAGATAAACTTGCATTGGCTCTCTAGATCCTTCATCACTTCCTGAATCTGATGTAGAATCATTCCTCCCATGCAGAGGGAGGGATAAATGCCCCCAAACAAATCATCTATCAATTCATCACCACCAATAGCATAGACTGAGAAACATGTTTGATGATCTGGTGAGTAATATTCTGACTCATCGTCATTGTCATTGTACCAAGGCCCTTGGTAGTCATCCCAGTCTGGATACCCATCATCCTTTTGAGAATCAGAGTCATCTCCATCCTTCTTATCTTCATTCTCATCCTCATCGTTATCATCATCATCCTCTTCTTCACTGATTTTCCCCTCACTTGGTTCTTCATCTGATTCTTCTGGACCATCAAACCCTCCGGCATCCAAATGCTAGTAGTATTCAGAGCGTATGGACTGAAAGATTTCCATAGGATTAGTCTTGACATTAATGGCTCAAAGTTGGACCAGTCCTGACTCATCATCCTCTGTGTCACTCCCTATGTGGATTAGGGAGATGTGTTGCTTAACCTGTTCCCCTATGGCCAATACGATTACTAATCTGAGAAGATCAACTGTAACCTCTTCAATTATCTCTGGATCTTCCTCAAAAGATATAACGGGCTGAATTAGAGAAGTGGGATCACTTTCTTGGTCTTCCCCTAATGCATTCATTGACCCTGTTGATGAGGTCATTTTTGGGGAATCTGGTAGTGCAAGCATATCCTTCCAATCATACACGTCCGTCCATCCTTCCTTTGGGTTATACACCGAACCTTGAGAATGGGATTGGTATGAGGGTGATGAGGGATATGAAGTGGGATACTATAAAGATGAAGTGATACGGGAGGCAGGATATGAAGATTGGGGGTGATAAGATGAAGAGGTTCCTCCAATTTGATGGTGGGAGAAAGGTTGATGATATGGCAGAGGTCGATAATATGGTGAAGGTGGAAGGTATGGTGGGGATTGGTAATGTGGTGCTATGGACCTTTCTGTTGATGAGGAAGGATGAACAACGGGTGTCTAATTTTTTGATTCTTCTTCTGATGATTCTCTTCTTCTGGGAGTCCTTATGATTCTAGCCCTTTGACTCATGATTTTCCTGTAAGCTCGGGCATTCATATGATTCTTCCGAACTCTAGGTACAATGAGTTGAGTGGGATCACTCTTTGTAGTTTCTTCATCCAGATTGTTCACATGATCTGGGAGTGGATTGGTATTGACATTGGGAGGTTGCTTGACCTTGACCTCAATGGTTCCATTGTCTACCTCAAAGTCTTAAGTTCTCATTGCTTCACATCCACTTTGGTGTTGTATGAGTACTATTTGGTGAAGGCTTCACTATTGTCGCCCAATTCTGAGTTTGGGATAACTCCAACTGTGTGAGCCACCATAGTGCTGGTCCTGATAGGATTAGCATAAAGGCTTGCCCCTCTAGTTATCTGTAAGTTTTCATGACTTGGTGATGTTGAGGAAGACTTTGAGATGAGCCTTGGGATCTTCTGACCCATCAAACCTATCAGTCTGCCACTTGAATTTTTCTGAAATTCTTGCCCTGAAGAAGAAACTCATTTCCTCTGAATCCACTGCTTGGCCTTTCGAGCTTTTTTTCGCTCGAATTATGTTCTCCAACTTCTCTAACTGCTTTTGAGTTTCCTTTCTTTCTCCATTTCTAGAGGTTCCATTCTGACGTGTGCGGAAAACTCCTCTTCCTCATCTTCAATCACTACCCTAGGAGGAGGGACCCTGGAATAGACCCCTCGTTGACCATTTGGGCAAGTAGGTGAAGATCCTCTTTGACCAGTTGGTCTGACTTGCTCTGGTTCTCCTGAGTCCACTCAGGAAGAGTTCCCATGATAACCTGTAGCTCCATTCTTATCCACATCTCCCATAGCCAGTGTCGAGTCATTTCTAGGATCAGCTCTAGGAGAGTTCTGAAGCCCATGCAATATCTATGCTATCCCTCTCTTGATTTCAGCCATTTCTATTTGCAAGGTCCCCACGGGACGAACCCAGGCCTGTTTGTGTGATTCAGAGTCGTGTGGATCCATACTAATTGGGCTGTAATCACTTGGTGGTAGAAAGTCTCAAGGAGATGATGGAGGTGACATTTGACTTAAGCAAGTCAACCGATTACCCTGATGCGTCCAAAGGGACCGTGGAGAATAATTGAGGTGTGGAATTGTGCCTGAACCAAAGGTGGCTTATTTTAGGATTCTTGAATTCCCAACCCCTTGTTCACAAATTCACTAGATTAACAACTAATGATCCATCCAAAGTTAGTCCACTTAATGATAGGGGTGGATAGGGTTCGATGCCCTTGGTCCACCCAATGTCATAAATGGGAGATTCATATAAATGGCATTTTGAAAATATTCCCATAAGACAGTCCATGTAATAAAGTCATACTTTCCTTATTCTCTTTTCCACTAGGTGTCCTTCCTCCTAATTTTCTCAGGACTTCTCGAGACTTGACGTGACTCTGACATGATTACCCCGGAGTCTCATATCTGGACTTTTTCTATAAGGAGGAGGGATACCTTTTATCTGAAACCTACTTAGGAAATTAATTCTTTATGATGGGAATATAATATAGGAACATTCCTTTTCAAGACCGTAAACAAGTTCTACAGTTAGCTTGTGGCGCTCCTAGCTTCTTCATCTATTTTCTATATGATGCGAGCATGTGGTGGATGCAATAGGACCGACAAGGCTTCCTTGACAGGATCTATACATGCAAAGTATGTGATCCTTTTGATATACCCGTAGGTACGAGATCAAGGGGGAGACTTCCTTGCCCATTACTAGTGACTACACACGAGGTTAAGCAATTGGCCACGGGGTGGTGGAACCATGAGTGATTGTGTGCAAAAGTGTAATGTAGGGTAACCATCATTCGATCTCAGAACGTCATAAAGTGCGTAGACCTCCCTGAGGGTGTTGGCACAATTATGGACATCTTTGCCATTTGATGACGCATTCAATCTTAGAATGTCATAAATTGCACAGACCTCCCCGAGGGTGCTGGCACAATTACAACATCCTTGCAGTTTGACAATACCTTCCATTCTTGTACAGGAAGCGGGATCATTTCCTCTCAGTGTACTCACCATGACATGTGCTGACCTCCCCGAGGGTGCAGGCATGACAGGGAGTCCCTCGCCAAATGATTTCACTTCGTGCACAATGCATGATGCGGTTAGCGAATACAATTATAAATATGGGGTTAGCCAAACACATTTTCAAACAAATGTGGTAGAAAATGTTCTTACATTTAAAGGTAGCATCTAGTATTGGAAGCTTAACATCTATCCCCAGTGGATTCGCCACTGTGAGGCTAGCAGCCAGAGATGCCTCTCTCCTCTCATTCTATTTTTAACAAGGGAGGGGTGTGTCGTGTGTGCTTTACTTACGGGCCCCACACCATCGTATGACTGCTCGGAGATATATGGAGGCCTATTTTGTAAGAGTATAAAGTTCATCATTCGAGACGGAGATTTGACGATGGTTCAATATGGGGATCTGGATTGGGATCATACAAAAGGGTTTGGAGTTGCCACCTAGGATTATGGGCCTTGGACCTGGGGGTGGGCCCAATTCTGAAGAAAAGGCCCGAAAGTTGGTATAGTTTAGAGATTTAGGGTAAGTGTCAGGTTATAGAATTGGGAAGGTGTTAGGCACCCAATCTGCCCGGTTCGACCGGTCTTCCTACTAGATGCTTAAGAACGAACATTTTCCACAATCATTACTAATCTATATACATGGTTAAGTTATCACACATATATACATTGACTGAATTTAAACTACTACATACACTAAAACAAGGACTATATAAAGTCTACATTATGACAAGTTGGTTGAGAAATTATATATGAACTTAACCCCTATTTTTGGTCAAGAGGGGTGGGCCCGTGATTAGTATCGGCTCGGATTGTCTTTCGGATTCTCCTGGCTCAGGGGAAGATGGTATTAGTCTCTAATTTCCTTTCTTGAGAGATGTTGATTGTGATGGTATTCGGACAGGGTTCCGACTAGAAATGGTTACTTTTGGATTTGGATTCGGACAAAGGTTCGGCTAGGGAAGGCTGTTTTCGGGCTTAGGCTGAGGTGGCACTTTGATAGAACTTCCACTGGGGATAGGCTATGGGAGGGCTAGGTTAAGGTGGCACTTCGACAGAGCTTCCATTGGAGATAGGCTCGGGGAGGGCTAGGATGAGGTGGCACTTTGGCCGAGCTTTCACTGGGAATGGCTATTTCTGGAAAGATTCCAGGGGTACTCAGACAGGGCTTTCATTAGGAGCTGCTATTTTTGGAAAGAAACAGATTGACCTAAAAATGGATTGAAGAGCTCCAAAGCCCTGAAGAACACTTTGAAGATCCAAATAGAGTTTCGGATCTTGACAAAGATCTCTCTGTAGACCCGAAGAACTTCAAAGGGGGGGTTTCTACTTTGGGTAAAACTCAAGAATACTCAAAGGAGGGGTTGAAGAACATACTACTTTTGGGAAAAAAATGGATTGGACTAAGAACTTCGATTGAAGATCTTCAAGGTCCCGAAGAACACTTCGAAGATCTGAACAAGATTTCGGATCTTGATGAAGATCGCTCCGAAGACTTGAAGAAAATCAAGAGGGGGAGGGGGGAAGAGTTTCACTACAAGAGAGTGAGGTCGGGTTTTGGTGTGTGAAATCCAAAGGAGGGGGTATTTATAAGTTTTTCCAGCCAATGGGAAAGAGGAAACATCTTTATCTAATAGACGAAAGAAGGGTTTTTGCCTAAAGTGGGGGGATAGGACTTTTATACAATAGGTAAAAGAGGTCCTCGGACCAAAATGGGTGGGGAGGGCTTTTGTCCAATAAATAAAAGAGGGGTTTTTGGGAGTGAGAATCCTTAGCAAAAAAGGGATTTTTTGGGCTTAAGTGGGTGAAGAGGGAATTTCTTCACCCACTGGGTCAGGGGAACACTAATCCTGACTGTTGACGGTAATGTGCGGGACCAGGCCAGAGTGCCTGAGGTATGGTCAATTTAGGTAGGTGTTGTAGGCGACGTCATGGGTGTGCGATGGATGACGCGTGGGTAATGGCCAAGGGGGCGCAGGCATGGTCAGCGAGCATGTGCATGTATGGGCAACAACCAGAGCATGTGCATGCATGCATGTGTGCGGGCTGGCCAGCTTGCCAGTGTGCACACGCACGTGGGCTGGCCTACTGGCTAGCACACATGCAACAAGGCATGGGGGTGCATGGCAGCATGGGCATGCTTGGCTGGGGCCTATGCCCGTAGGGGCGCAGGCCAGCTGGCAAGGCAGGGGCAATGGCATGGTATGGTTGGGTTTGGCTTGGACGAGGGCCTGTGCCTACAGGGGTGCAGGCCAGCCGGCAAGGCAGGGGCAATGGGCATGGCATGGCTGGGTTTGGCATGGCCATGGGCTTGTGCCCGTGGGGGCATAGGTTTGTGCCCATAGGGGAGCAGGTCTGTGCCTGTAGGGGTGTAGGCCTATGCCCCCATAGGCCAGTAGGCAAGGCAGTGGGTAGGGCATGGCTTGACATGGCCGCAAGCAGCATGCATTGCAGCCCATGGGCAATAGCCATGGGATGCGACCATGGGCAGATTTTGACGTGCCATATATCATCAGAATTGTATTCTTGAGCACTATCCATTCATACGGTCATCTTGACCGGATTTCTTCGTATATAAAAAGTCAAAATGGACCCTCTTCTCTCCCAAGCATAGGTTTCTAGGGTTTCAGGTTGGGGAGTGTTTTTGGGTTATCTGGGTAGGTGGGGGATGAATTTTAGGGTGTTTAGGGTAGGTAGGGGATTTTTTTTAGGTTTCCAGCAAGACTGTTCGTGTGTACCGTTTACGTACGGGAAAGTGTAATTTTTCAGGGATGATTAAGGGAGATCCGTCGGTCTGATTTTGACGTGTTATATATGATTGGAATCGTATTTCCAAGCACTATTCATTTATATGGTCATCTTGACCAGATTCCTCTATATATAAAAGTCAAAACTGGACCCTCTTCTCTCCTGTGCGGGGGTTTTCAGGGTTTCGTGTAGGGGAATGTTTCCATCATCATCTCCATCAATTGGAAGCTAGAAGTCACATTCAAGATCCATATTTCATCATAATCGAAGAAGGGTGACAAAATTGGGTGTCTACACCTCCGACTATGATGAATTACGGATCTTGGACGTGACTTCTTGCTTCTGATCGACAGAGATAATTGATTAAGGAAACCTAGAAGCATTCCCCACCTACCCAAAAACCCCAAAATCCTGTGTGAGAGAAAAGAGGGTCCAATCTTGATAGTTTATATATGAAGGAATCTGGTCAGGATGACTGAACAGATGCTTAGTACTCAGAATTACGATTCCAACAATATATGGTACGTCAAAACCGAACCGTCAGATCCCTCGCAATCATCCCATAAAAATCACATTTTTCTACACGCATGTCACGCATGCCAACTAGTTTCCTGGAAACCCTGAGACATCTCGTACCTACCTAAATGCCCCAAATTCTCTTGAAAACATCCCCTACCTAAAAACCCAGGAAACCCCACACGAGAGAAAAGAGGGTTCTATTTTGACTTTTCATATACAAAGGAATCCAGTCATGATGACCATACAGATGGATAGTTCTCAGAAAGACAACTCCAATGATATATGGTATGTTAAAATTAGACCGTCGGATCTCTCGCAATCATCCCCAAAAAATCACGTTGCACGCTCGTTGGCCAGCCAACCAGCAAGCCAACTCGTATAGCCCCGCGCACGCTTCACGCATGCCTCATGCGCTTTTTCAACCACAGCCCTCCACCGCTAGCAACTAGAGCCTATGCCCCTGCAGCCATAGACCGCGCCCCCTACAGCCACATTCTGTGCCCCCTACAACCATACCCGCTCTCCTTATAGCCATACCCATGCACCTGCAGCCCTGCCTGTGCACACCTACATTGCACCACTAGCGTACCCTACGTTGTAGCCTCGTATTGGTCCAAAAAGGAATCTTTTTACCATATTGGTCCAAAAAATTTACTTTTCACCCCATTGGCTATGGAAAATTACCCTCCCTCCCTTTGGTCCAAATTCTCATACTCGCTTCCCATTGGTTCAAAAAAACCACTTTTTGCCCCCATTGGTTAGAGAATTTCCCTTTCCCTCCCCATTGGTTTAAGGATCCTATAAATACCCCCTCCCTTTGGTTTTACACAACAACATCACAACCCCATAACCACCCTTAGAGAGAGAAGCTCTGCCCTCTCTCCTCCTCCCCTCCCCCTTTGAGTTTCTTCGGGTCTTCGGAGCGATCTTCGTCAAGATCTAAAATCTTGTTTGAATCTTCGAAGTGTTCTTCGGAAATTTGAAGATCTTCAATCCAAGTTTTTAGTTCAATTCAATTTTTTACCAAAAATAGTATTTTTTTTAGCCTCCCTCCTTTGAGTGTTCTTGGTTTTCACGAGAAGTAGAAATCCCTCCCGCCTTAGGGTTTTTCAGATCTACGAAGAGATCTTTGTCAAGATCTGGAGTTCTGTTCGGATCTTCAAAGTGTTCTTTGGGCCTTTGGTGATTCTTCAATCCATTTTGAGGTCAATCTATTTCTTTCCAAAATAGTGTTCCCAGCGGAAACTTTGTCCGAGTGCCCTTGTAATCTTTCCAAAAATAGCCATTCCCAGTGGAAGCTCTGTCGGAGTACCACCTCATTCTGAGCCAGGAAATAGCCTTCCCTAGCCAAAGCCCTATCCGAATCTAAATTCAAAAATAACCTTCCCTAGCTAAAGCTCTATTTGAATCCAAATATGAAAGTAACCGTTCTTAGTTGGAACTCTATCCAAATATCATCACAATTAACATTTCTCGAGAAAGGAAGTTGGAGGTCAAAACCATCTTCTCCTAAGCCAGGAGAATCCAGAAACCAATTCATATTAGCATCAACCAGGGGATCCACTCCTCTTGACCCAAAATAGGGGTCAAGCTCAGGTATAATTTCTTACCCAAATTAGCACAATGTAGAATTTTTATAAACCTTGTTTTAGTGTACATAGTTATTTAAATTCAGCCAATGTACATATGTGTGATAATTTAGCCATGCATGCAGAATAAGAATAATCGTGGAAAATGCTCGTTCTTAAGCATCTAGTAGGAAGATCAGTTGAGCCGGGCAGATTGGGTGCCTAACACCTCCCAATTCTATGATCTAACACTTGCCCTAAATCTCTAGACTAGACCAACTTTCGGGACCTTTTCTCAGGAATTGGGCCCACCCCGGGTCCCAGGCCCATAATCCTAGGTGGTGACTCCAAACCCCTTTTGTATGATCCCGATCCTCGTATTGGACCATCATCAAATCCCCGTCTCGAATGACGAACTTGACACTCTTGTGAAAAAGGCCTCCACGTATCTATGAGCGGCGATACGGTGGTATGGGGCCCGTAAGCAAACACACAACACACCTCTCCCTCATGAAAAGAGAAAGAGAGGAGAGAGGATGGATCCAAGTCCTTCCCCCCCTCTCAAAAGGGGAAGAGAAGATATCATCTTTCAGCCGCTACCCTCACACCAACTGATGAAGCAGTGAGAAAACGGGGTGTTCATATGTCTTCAAAATGCGAGCTCTATAGAATGGCTGAAGAAACATTGGTGCACCTATTCTTAAATTGCAGATTTTCTTCTCAGATATGGAGCCTCTTTTGCTCATTAATTAATATGGTTTGGCCCTCTTTCTCCACCCTTACCTCTGAAATGGTGGAAAGAGAAAGATCGATCTATTTCTTTCAGAAGACTATGGAACTGTGGCACTATCTTAATCCCTTATCACTTGTGGTTTGAGAGAAATTCCAAGCGTCATGATGGGTCTCCAAAGCCTTTCAACCATTTCTTCCAAATGATAAAGGGTGATTTTCATTCTATCCCTTTAGTGCACACTGAATATACATCCATTATTGCTGACTTGTTGTGTGCTAGAAAGATTGGGATTCCTGTTTGAGATTTAAAATGTAACCGCAAGCGTACGGATCAGTGTAGCTACGGGTCGAACACAGGGAGAGCAGCCACTTTACTTTTTTATTTCTTTTAATAATTCGAAAGTGAACCGATTAATGGTTGTGATCTAATTCTAATTACCGTCCTAAACATATGTATCTAAAATAACGTCCTAACCATTAGTCATCTAAGAATTTAAAGACGCAAGCCACGCAATTAAAATTAAATAAATAAATAAGTGAAAATAAACAACCCACACAATTAAGAAAATAAAGGAAAAAAATGCTGAAATAAAAATAAAGAAAAAGAAAAGGGAGAAAGCTAGAGAGAGACTCACAAGTAGGTTTCTCTACTTAGCCCAAGGGATGCATCATAATATGAGCTTCCCTACTTGATCAGAGAGTCACTCTTATAAGGGTTACTTTACTTGGCTTTAGGGAAAATGAGACAATTAAAATAAAAGCAATAAATTGATGGTTCTATGGCTAGGAGGGGCAAAGCTAACACATACACTAGCCATGAACCTTGGGGCAAAGGGATAAGAATAATGTAACGACTAAAATTAAAATCCTAAATTAAAAAAGAAAGGGTAGTCAGAAGAGGGAATGAGAGGGGGGAGAGATGGCTACTGAAGGAGCCTACGTACTTGAACTTCAACCCTTGAACTGAAAACTTGATCGATTTGAGATACTACCAGTACTAAAAACCAGATCTGGAATAAACCAAATCTGAAATTTCTAGTACTAGAGAAAACAAATCTTGAAAAAAAAAAAATTGCTCCACGGCTCGTGATCTTGGCACCTAGATCTAAGCCTAGAACTATAACTTAAAAAATTACAACTCAATTGCATAAGTCATAAACATAAAAGGGCTGAATAAAAATAAAAGAGTGATTGTATTAATTGAAATAAAAAAAACTATTACAAAAGTGATTAAAGAAAAGATAAAGAAGAACTAAAACTAAAGAGAGAGCAAGAGAATGAGAGAGCAACTAAAAAAAAACTAGAAGAAGAATGAATTGTCTCCACTCCTCTTACATGAATTGTATTTATAGGGAATGGGAAGGTAGGGTAATAATTTTCTCTTTCCTAAAAGAGAGAAACCCACAATTGATAGTAAGATCTTTTGAGTCCAAAAGTGTTAAGATGGAGGAGAGAGAAGAGAGAAATAAACTTGGAAAAATTTCCTATAATTGTTTTTCTTATTTTCTTTCTTTTTTTTTTCTTCTCTTCTTGCGCAGGAACCCTTCCACGATTTTCCTTGCTTCTAATTTGATGTGAAAATCCCCTCCATTCCCTTAGTGCTTTAAGTGAGTGAAAAGTAGGAAATCTTCAACAAAATTCTCTAAAAAAAAACAACCATGAGATTCGAACTTGAGACCTCTTGGTGAGCAAGGGAATTTTGTACACCATAGCTCACCAACTACGCTAGGTAGTTGTTGTTACCAAAAATGAATCTTCAATTACTTAAGGATGTGGTCTATCGATCCTTGTTGGCATTTGGAATATTCCTTGTACCTCTGGGACAGCTGCAAATGGGCTGGTTCTGCATCTCGGTTCAGTTCTAATCCATTATTTTTTTTCTGGCCCGAAAAGAATAATCATTTGTACGGGTGACCAAACGAATGTGTACTTTTAATTGGACACGTCCATCTTGCCCAGAATTTTGTCCTCTTCTCAACCATGAAAAGAAATAGGACCTCTTTATATGTAAAATTGGAGATATAGCGTCCGATATTCCTCAAGGCCTTGAAAATTTAAAACCTGCAAAAAGAGAGTGAAACCCAAGGTAGCTCTATTCTAAATATGAAAAATGCATGTTTTACTACCCTAGATTTCACACATAAATGTGCTCATCAGAATTCCCCCACACTTAGACTTTGCTAGTCCTCGAGCAAAACAAAAAGAAAAAGAATAAAGACAAAAAACCTAACTCACTTTCGTAGGAATCATGGTTGCACTTAGCATGTGCAACAAGCCTTTAAACCCCTAGGTCACCCGTAGTGGACGAGTTGTGTCTCGTGGATGTTTGCAGTGAATATACACCCAAAATTCAGAATAAACAAATCCCAACTTTGGCTAAAGGTAAGGCCCATACCGATCCGGAGCAAAGATAATTTCTCTTACAAGGGACCCCCACACTTGAACTTTTATTACCCTTTATCAATTCCAGGCACTAGCATATTTCTTAATTTGGAACTCACCTCGTCTCTTCCAAAACATCCTTATCTTAGGGTAAAACCACTTGTGAAGAAATAAGGAACCAATGACTAAGGCGTTGGAGTGTTTTTGACCAAACATGTTACCAAGCATTAATGACATTTGCACATTTTTTTTTTTTTTGCTTAATAAACTCTATTCTACTCCACTACTTTTGGCCTGAATGACATGGTGGAGCAAACACCAGACACCCAAGTTACTATGTAGCTTCGCTTTTTGCATATGCCCACAAAGGCAGTGATGCTAGAGTTACTTCAGAATTTTCCTCCCAAGGAATTTCGATCAAGACACCACGCTTCCTGAGGTGCAATGCCCTGTCTAGTTCCAAGGGAATCAACTCTTATTCTTCTTTATACCACATTTCACATTTCATTTAAAATTGTGCATTTGTCAACCCATGCCAAATTAAAAAGGTCTCAACTCCAAATCAAAATTACAAGGAACCCACAGACTTACGTATGGTCCATCACCATAAAATAGTGGTCTCTTATTTTTCAAAAGAAAGTCCCATCTCAAGACATAGGCTTATTTCTTTCTTCTCAACAGGGTTCCTAGAAGTTCAAAATGGGTACCTTAATCAAAACTTTTATTTTCATATATCAAGCAACCGAATGGTCTGATCATTAGCCAAAAGCCAAAGTAGGACTTCATCCTTAGCAAGCTCAAAAATAAAAAGAAAAACAAACAAAACAAAGTGAAGAAAAGCAAAAATTGGTTTCCCTCCCCCACACTTAAGTCATGCAATGTCCTCAATGCATGGAAAGAATTAAAAGCAAAGACAATGCAAGGGGGTCATACCTGATTAAAAGTTAGTCATCAGTGTAAAGAGGTTCATGGAGATCCATGACCTCTTCACTACTAGTGTTAGGAAACTCGAGGAACGGTTTCAAATGCTGACCATTAACCTTCGAAATTATCCCTGTTCCTGGATTCAAAATCTCCACAGGCCCATGGGGATATACATTATGGACAATAAATGGGCCATCCCATCGGGATCTAAGCTTACCAGGGAAAAGATGCAATCGAGAGTTGTACAATAAGACCTTATCACCAATTGCAAAAGATTTGCGTAGAATGTGCTTATCATGGAAAGCTTTGGTCTTTTCCTTGTAAATCCTAGAACTTTCATAGGCATCATTCCTAAGTTCCTCCAACTCAGATAGTTAGAGCCTACGATGAATTCCCGCATCAGACAAATCAAAGTTGAGCTTCTTGATGGCCCAAAAGGCCTTATGCTCCAACTCAACTGGTAAGTGACAAGCTTTCCCATACACCAAACGGTTGGGAGACTGACCAAGGTCGGTCTTGAATGCAGTCCGATGGGCCTACAAGGCATCAATGAGCCTAAGGGACCAATCCTTACAGTTGGGATTAACAGTTTTCTCCAAGATTTGTTTGATCTGCCTATTAGACACCTCCACTTGGCCACTAGTTTGGGGGTGATAAGGGGTAGATAACTTATGAGTGATCCCATACTTTTTCATTAAGGCCTCAAAAGGCCGATTACAAAAATGAGTACCCCTATCACTAATTATTACACGTGGTGCACCAAAGCGGGAAAAAATGTTCTCTTTGAGAAACTGGACCACCACTTTGTGGTCATTAGTTTTACAAGGTATGACCTCTATCCATTTAGAAGCATAATCAACGGCCAAAAGTATGTACAAATTCCCAAAAGAATTAGGGAATGGTCTCATAAAATCGATGCCCCATACATCAAAGATCTCAACTACCAAAATAGGGTTGAGGGGCATCATGTTCCTTTTATTGATACGGCCAAAAGACTGGCAGGCAGGGCAAGCCTTGCAAAAATCAAAAGCATCTCTAAAAAGAGTGGGCCAATAAAATCCACATTGGAGAACCTTTGCGGCAGTCTTCTTAGGTCCAAAGTGTCCACCACATGCATGATCATGACAAAAAGAGAGAATGGAATGTTGCTCATGATCAGGAACACATCGTCGGATAATCTGATCCGGACATATCTTAAACAAATAAGGATCATCCCAGAAAAAAGTGCTTAACTTGGGAATGAAACCTATACTTATCTTGGGTGGACCAGTGATCCGAAGTCACACTTGAAACTAAGAAGTTGATAATGTCAGCAAACCATGGTTCACTGGACATTGCAAATAATTGTTCATCTAGAAAGTTCTCGTTGACTGGAGAATCAACAGTCAAGGAATTGGGAAGCCGGGATAAATGGTCTGCAACTAGGTTTTCAACTCCTTTCTTATCCATAATTTCTAAATCAAACTCTTGCAAAAGTAAAACCCACTTAATGAGACGGGCTTTGGCATCCTTCTTCTGAACTAGGTATCTGAGGGCAGAATGATCAGTATACACCACCACATGTGAACCAACTAAGTAAGACCGAAACTTTTCTAATGCAAACACAACAGCTAAAAATTCTTTTTCAGTGATTATATAATTGAGTTGTGCATCATTTAAGGTCCTACTAGCATAGTAAATGATAGTGGAAAACTTATTAATCCTTTGACCCAAAATCGCTTCTATAGCAAAATCCGAAGCATCATACATCAGTTCAAAAGATTCAGTCCAAACAGGTGGTTGAACAATAGGTGCATTGGTCAACTCCTTCTTAAATTTCTTGAAGGATTCTAGGCACTCTTTGGAAAACTCAAAAGTCTGATCTTTGGCAAGTAATGAGGTGAGAGGTCGGGCTAACTGACTAAAGTTCTTAATAAACCTTCTGTAGAAGCCTGCATGCCCTAGAAAGGACCGAACATCCTTAACAGATTGAGGAGGTGGTAAATTATCAATTAAATCCACTTTGGCTCTATCTACCTTAATTCCCTCCTTGGATATTACATGGCCTAATACAATACCAGATTTAACCATAAAATCGTATATCTCCCAATTCAAAACCAAATTCTTAGATATGCACCTTTTCAAAACTAGGGAAAGATGATGAAGACATTCAGAATAGGAATTCCCATGAATTGAAAAGTCATCCATAAATACTTCTAAGAATTTTTCAACCATGTCAGAAAAAATGCTCATCATGCATCGTTGGAACGTAGCAGGGGCATTGCAAAGCCCAAAGGGCATACGCCTGTAAGCAAATGTTCCATATGGGTATGTAAAAGTGGTCTTATGTTGGTCCTCTAAAGCAATTGGGATTTGGTTATAGCCGGAATATCCATCAAGAAAACAATAGTATTCATGTCCAGCTAACCTCTCTAACATCTGATCAATGAATGGCAATGGGAAGTGGTCCTTCCAGGTTGCCACATTAAGTTTCCTGTAGTCTATGCACACTCTCCACCCTGATTGGACACAGGTTGGAATTAGTTCATTATTGGCATTGGGAACTACAGTCACCCTAGACTTCTTAGGCACTACGTGAACTGGGCTTACCTATTGGTTGTCAAAAATAGGATAAATTATTCCATGATTCAAGCACTTTAGGATCTCTTTCTTAATGGCTTCCATCATTACTAGGTTAGCTCTTCTTTAGGGTTCCGTGGATGGTTTGAAATCCTCCATAAGATGTATATAATGTTGCACAATAGAAGGGCTTATACCTTAACACTTTAAGTAACTCCTCTTCCTGGCTAGAAGTCAAATTTGAAGAAATTATTACAGGAAGAGTCTGGTCAGGCCCTAGGAAAGCATGCCTCAAATTAGATGGCAACTCCTTAAGATTTAGCTTAGGGGGCTCAACTATGGAAGGTTTGGGAATGGAATTGGAAAGGGGTCCTAAGGGCTCCACAGGTGTGTGAAGACTCAAGACTTCAGAAAATAAATTTTCACTATCATCATCCAACTCATCCATACACTCTTGGAATTCTGAATCAAAATCAATATCAAAGTTGGTAATTAAATCATCAGAAAAATCCAGAAAATAGCATATTGATATCTTCTTCCATATGTGGTTGCTTGCCAATCCTAAACATGTTAAACTCAACGGTTTGTTACCAAAATATAATCTTAGGAAACCATTCCGGCAATTGATTAATGCATTACTGGTAGCTAAAAATGGTCTTCCTAGAATTATTGGGATCTCATCCTTGGTTGAGAAGGGCTTAGTATCTAACACAATGAAATCAACAGGAAAAATAAATCCCCCCACCTTTAGTAAGACATCCTCAACCATCCCTTTAGGAATCTTAACAGACCTATCTGCCAACTGAAGAGTAGTTTCAGTGGCTTTCAATTCTCCCAATCCTAGTTGCTTGTACACATGGTAAGGTAAAAGATTCACACTTGCGCCAAGGTCAAGTAAGGCATGCTCAATATAGGTGTTGCCTATGACACAAGATATGGTTGGGCTCCCTGGATCCTTATACTTGGCTGCTATAGGCTGAGTAATTATGGAACTAATGTTACCTGTCAAGAACGCCTTTTTGGGCACACTAGTGATACGTTTATGAGTACACAAATCTTTCAGGTGCTTTGCATAGGCGGGGATCTGGGATATGGCATCCAAAAGAGGGATGTTCACTTCTACCTTTTTGAAGACTTCTAAAATTTTGTCTGTGGAAGCAGTCTTCCTTTTGTTTACCAAGTGATTAGGAAATGGGACAGGATGAACATAAGGACTATTAGGGATTTGCCACTGTTCAGAAGAATCAATTTTGGTTTCCTCAACCAAATCATCTTTAGTTTCAGAAAAATCTTTAGGTTCATCAGACGAACCTAAAACAAGAGGCACACTTGTGTCCTCAACTGAAGAAGAGTTAATAAAAGTAATTGATGGGAAAGATTTAGAAACACTCTGTTGGTACTCTCTACCACTCCTAAGGGCATAAACAACATTACATTTGTTAGAGGGCCCTTGTTGGGTCTGACCTTGTACTATATTCAGTGGTACATTAGTTGGTCCTTGTGAACTAACAAGCTGATGATGCCTAGGGTTAGGCTCTGGTTGACTGGGTAAAGTTCCCTTCTCCCTCTCACGCATAATTGAGACAACTCTGGTTTTTTTTATTTTATTTTTTGGCTTTTTGGGAGCTTACCGGCAGGGATCCAGGGTTGCTTAGGTCAATTCCTGAGGTACTGCTACAGGGCGAAACCTGTCTTTATCATACTGTGAGGCATGGCGACCTCCACTGATACAACTATTATTGCAAGTTTTTCTTCTCAGGAATTCAATAAAAGAAAAGGAAAAATATAAAACAAAGCAAATAAAGCACTCCGATTTACCAAAAGAAAGTGAAAAATAACATGGAACTGTCTCCCCGGCAACTGCGCCAAAAACTTGTTTGAGATTTAAAATGTAACCGCAAGCGTACGGATCAGTGTAGCAACGGGTCGAACATAGGGAGAGCAGCCACTTTATTTTTTTATTTCTTTTAATAATACAAAAGTGAATTGATTAATGGTTGTGATCTAATTCTAATTACCGTCCTAAACATATGTATCTAAAATAACGTCCTAACCATTCGTCATCTAAGAATTTAAAGACGCAAGCCACGCAATTAAAATTAAATAAATAAATAAGTGAAAATAAACAACCCACGCAATTAAAAAAATAAAGGAAAAAAATGCTGAAATAAAAATAAAGTAAAAGAAAGGGGAGAAAGCTAGAGAGAGACTCACAAGTAGGTTTCTTTACTTAGCCCGAGGGATGCATCATAATATAAGCTTCCCTACTTGACCAGAGAGCCACTCTTATAAGGGTTACTCTACTTGGCTTTAGGGAAAATGAGACAATTAAAATAAAAGCAATAAATTGATGGTTCTATGGCTAGGAGGGGCAAAGCCAACACATACACTAGCCATGAACCTTGGGGGAGAGGGATAGCAATAATGTAACGACTGAAAATAAAAATCCTAAATTAAGAAAGAAAGGGTAGTCAGAAGAAGGAATGAGAGGGGGGAGAGAAGACTACTGAAGGAGCCTACTTACTTGAATTCAATGCTTGAACTTGAAAAAAAATTGCTCCACGGCTCGTGATCTTGTCACCTAGATCTAAGCCTAGAACTATAACTTAAAAAATTACAACTCAATTGCATAAATCATAAACATAAAAAGAACTGAATAAAAATAAAAGAGTGCTTGCATTAATTGATATAAAAAAAACTATTACAAAAGTGATTAAAGCAAAAATAGAGAAGAACTAGAACTAAAGAGAGAGAGAGGAGAGAGAGAGAGCAACTAAAAAAAACTAGAAGAAGAATGAATTGTGTCTCCTCCTCTTACATGAGTTGTATTTATAGGGAATGGAGAGGTAGGGTAACAATTTTCTCTTTCCTAAAAGAGAGAAACCCACAATTGATTGTGAGATCTTTTGAGTCCAAAAGTGCTAAGATGGAGGAGAGAGAAGAGAGAAATAAATTTGGAGAAATTTCCGATAATTTTTTTGCTTATTTTCTTTCCTTTTTTTTTTCTAATTTATTTTTCTTCTTTTTTTCTCTCTCCTAGGGACGATTTTTTTTTCTTCCTTTGTGTGATTTGGACAATCTTTGGTGATGATGTGGAGGAGAGAGAAGATTTGGACAATTTTTGGTTCTCCCTTTTTTTTCTTTCCTTTTTTTTTTCTTCTCTTCTTGCTTCCACGATTTTGCTTTCTTTTTTTTTGTGTTTTTCTTCTCCATGCCCTTCGTGCTTTTGGTGAGTGAAAAGCAGGAAATCTTCAACAAAATCTTCTAAAAAAAACAACCATGAGATTCGAACTTGAGACCTCTTGGTGAGCAAGGGAATTTTGTACACCATAGCTCACCAACTAAGCTAGGTAGTTGTTGTTACCAAAAACAAATCTTTAATCACTTAAGGATGTGGTCCATCGATCCTTGTTGGCATTTGGAGTATTCCTTGTACCTCTGGGACAATTGCAAACGGGCTGGTTCTGCATCTCGGTTCAGTTCTGATCCATTATTCTTTTTCTGGCCCGAAAAGAATAATAATTTGTACGGGTGACCAAACGAATGTGTTTTTTTAATTGAACACATCTATCTTACTCAGAATTTCATCCTCTTCACACCATGGAAAGAAATAGGACCTCTTTACGTGTAAAATTGAAGATATGGCTCCCGATAGTCCTTAAGGCCTTGAAAATATAAAACCTGCAAAAAGAGAGTAAAACCCAAGGTAGCTCCATTCTAAATATGTGAAATGCATGTTTTACTACCCTAGATTTCACACATAAATGTGCTCATCAGAATTCCCCCACACTTAGACTTTGCTAGTCCTCGAGCAAAACAAAAAGAAAAAGAAAAAGATAAAAAAAACCTAACTCACTTTCGTAGGAATCACGGTTGCACTTAGCATGTGCAACAAGCCTTTAAACCCCTAGGTCACCCCTAGTGGACGAGTTGTGTCTCGTGGGTGTTTGCAGTGAATATACACCCAAAATTCAGAATAAACAAATCCCAACTTTGGCTAAAGGTAAGGCTCATACCGATCCGGAGCAAAGATAATTTCTCTTACAAGGGACCCCCACACTTGAACTTTTATTACCCTTTATCAATTCCAGGCACTAGCATATTTCTTAATTTGGAACTCACCTCGTCTCTTCCAAAACATCCTTATCTTAAGGCAAAACCACTTGTGAAGAAATAGGGAACCAATGACTAAGGCGTTGGAGTGTTTTTGACCAAACATGTTACCAAGCATTATTGACATTTGCACATTTTTTTTCTCTTTTTCTTTTTTTCACTAATAAACTCTATTCTACTCCACTACTTTTGGCCTGAATGACATGGTGGAGCAAACACCAGACACCCAAGTTACTATGTAGCTTCGCTTTTTGCATATGTCCACAAAGGCAGTGATGCTAGAGTTACTTCAGAAGTTTCCTCCCAATGAATTTTGATCAAGACACCAGGCTTCCTGAGGCGCAATGCCCTGTCTAGTTCCAAGGGAATCAACTCTTATTCTTCTTTATACCACATTTCTCATTTCATTTAAAATTGTGCATTTGTCAACCCATGCCAAATTAAAAAGAAGGTCTCAACTCCAAATCAAAAGTACAAGGAACCCACAGACTTACATATGGTCCATCACCATAAAACAGGGGTCTCTTATTTTTCAAAAGAAAGTCTCATCTCAAGACACATGCTTGTTTCTTTCTTCTCAACAGGGTTTTTATACGTTCAAAATGGGTACCTTAATCAAAAATTTTATTTTCATACATCAAGCAACCGAATGGTATGATCATTAGCCAAAAGCCAAAGTAGGACTTCATCCTTAGCAAGCTCAAAAATAAAAAGAAAAACAAACAAAACAAAGTGAAAGAAAAAAAAAAATAAAAACTGGTTTCCCTCCCCCACACTTAAGTCATGCAATGTCCTCAATGCATGGAAAGAATTAAAAGCAAAGACAATGCAAGGGGGTCATACCTGATTAACAGTTAGTCATCAGTGTAAAGAGGTTCATGGAGATCCATGACCTCTTCACTACTAGTAGTGGGAAACTCGAGGAACGGTTTCAAACGCTGACCATTAACCTTCGAAATTACCCCTGTTCCTGGATTTAAAATCTCCACAACCCCAAGGGGATACACATTATGGACAATAAATGGGCCATCCCATCGGGATCTAAGCTTACCAGGAAAAAGATGCAATCGAGAGTTGTACAATAAGACCTTATCACCAATTGCAAAAGATTTACGCAGAATGTGTTTATCATGGAAAGCTTTGGTCTTTTCCTTGTAAATTCTAGAACTTTCATATGCTTCATTCCTAAGTTCCTCCAACTCAGATAGTTGGAGCCTACGATGAATTCCCGCATCAGACAAATCAAAGTTAAGCTTCTTAATGGCCCAAAAGGCCTTATGCTCCAACTCAACTGGTAAGTGACAAGCTTTTCCATACACCAAACGGTAGGGAGACTGGCCAAGGTCGGTCTTGAATGCAGTCCGATGGGCCCACAAGGCATCAATGAGCCTAAGGGACCAATCCTTACGGTTGGGATTAACAGTTTTCTCCAAGATTTGTTTGATCTGCCTATTAGACACCTCCACTTGGCCACTAGTTTGGGGGTGATAAGGGGTAGATAACTTATGGGTGATCCCATACTTTTTCATTAGGGTCTCAAAAGGCCGATTACAAAAATGAGTACCCCTATCACTAATTATTGCACGTGGTGCACCAAAGCGGGAAAAAATGTTCTCTTTGAGAAACTGGACCACCACTTTGTGGTCATTAGTTTTACAAGGTATGGCCTCTATCCATTTAGAAACATAATCAACGGCCAAAAGTATGTACAAATTCCCAAAGGAATTAGGGAATGGTCCCATAAAATCGATGCCCCATACATCAAAGATCTCAACTACCAAAATAGGGTTGAGGGGCATCATGTTTCTCTTATTGATATGGCTAAAAGACTGGCAGGCGGGGCAATCCTCGCAAAAATCAAAAGCATCTCTAAAATGAGTGGGCCAATAAAATCCGCATTGGAGAACCTTTGCGGCAGTCTTCTTATGTCCAAAGTGTCCACCACATGCATGATCATGACAAAAAGAGAGAATGGAATGTTGCTCATGATCAGGAACACATCGTCGGATAATCTGATCTGGACATATCTTAAACAAATAAGGATCATCCCAGAAAAAGTGTTTAACTTGGGAATGAAACCTATACTTATCTTGGGTGGACCAGTGATCCGGAGTCACACCTGAAACTAAGAAGTTGACAATGTCAGCAAACCATGGTTCACTGGACATTGCAAATAATTGTTCATCTGGAAAGTTCTCGTTGACTGGAGAATCAACAGTCAAGGAATTGGGAAGCCGGGATAAATGGTCTGCAACTAGGTTTTCAACTCTTTTCTTATCCCTAATTTCTAAATCAAACTCTTGCAAAAGTAAAACCCACCTAATGAGACGGGCTTTGGCATCCTTCTTCTGAACTAGGTATCTGAGGGCAGAATGATCAGTATACACCACCACATGTGAACCAACTAAGTAAGACCGAAACTTTTCTAATGCAAACACAACAGCTAAAAATTCTTTTTCAGTGGTTGTATAATTGAGTTGTGCATCATTTAAGGTCCTACTAGCATAGTAAATGACAGTGGGCAACTTATTAATCCTTTGACCTAAAACTGCTCCTATGGCAAAATCCGAAGCATCACACATCAGTTCAAAAGGTTCAGTCCAAACAGGTGGTTGAACAATGGGTGCATTGGTCAACTCCTTCTTAAGTTGCTTGAAGGATTCTAGGCACTCTTTGGAAAACTCAAAAGTCTGATCTTTGACAAGTAATGAGGTGAGAGGTCGGGCTAACTGACTAAAGTTCTTAATAAACCTTCTGTAGAAGCCTGCATGCCCTAGAAAAGACCGAACATCCTTAACAGATTGAGGAGGTGGTAAATTATCAATTAAATCCACTTTGGCTCTATCTACCTTAATTCCCTCCTTGGATATTACATGGCCTAAAACAATACCAGATTTAACCATAAAATGGCATTTCTCCCAATTCAAAACCAAATTCTTAGATATGCACCTTTTCAAAACTAGGGAAAGATGATGAAGACATTCAGAATAGGAATTCCCATGAATTGAAAAGTCATCCATAAATACTTCTAAGAATTTTTCGACCATGTCAGAAAAAATGCTCATCATGCATCGTTGGAACGTAGCAGGGGCATTGCAAAGCCCAAAGGGCATACGCCTGTAAGCAAATGTTCCATATGGGCATGTAAAAGTGGTCTTATGTTGGTCCTCTAAAGCAATTGGGATTTGGTTATAGCCGGAATATCCATCAAGAAAGCAATAGTATTCATGTCCAGCTAACCTCTCTAACATCTGGTCAATGAATGGCAATGGGAAGTGGTCCTTCCAGGTTGCCGCATTTAATTTCCTGTAGTCAATGCACACACGCCATCCTGTTTGGACACGGGTAGGGATCAACTCATTATTGGCATTAGGAACTACAGTCACACTAGACTTCTTAGGCACTACATGAACTGGGCTTACCCATTGGCTGCCAGAAATAGGATAAATTATTCCATGATCCAAGCACTTTAGGATCTCTTTCTTAATAGCTTCCATCATCACTGGGTTAGCTCTTCTTTGGGGTTCCGTGGATGGTTTGGAATCCTCCATAAGATGTATATGATGTTGCACAATGGAAGGGCTTATACCCTTGATATCAGCCATGGTCCAACCTAGGGCTTCCTTATTATCTTTTAACACTTTAAGTAACTCCTCTTCCTGGCTAGAAGTCAAATTTGAAGAAATTATTACAGGAAGAGACTGGTCAGGCCCTAGGAAAGCATATCTCAAATTAGATGGCAACTCCTTAAGATCTAGCTTAGGGGGCTCAACTATGGAAGGTTTGGGAATGGAATTGGAAAGGGGTCCTAAGGGCTCCACAAGTGTGTGAAGACTCAAGACTTCAGAAAAGAAATTTTCACTCTTATCATCCAACTCATCCATATACTGTTGGAATTCTGAATCAAAATCAATATCAAAGTTGGTAACTAAATCATAGGAAAAATCCAGAAAATCCTCAAGCATATTGATCTCTTCTTCCATATGTGGTTGCTTGCCAATCCTAAACAAGTTAAACTCAACAGTTTGGTTACCAAAAGATAATCTTAGGAAATCATTCCGGCAATTGATTAATGCATTACTGCTAGCCAAGAATGGTCTTCCTAGAATTATTGGGATCTCATCCTTGGTTGAGAAGGGCTTAGTATCTAACACAATGAAATCAATAGGGAAAATAAATTCCCCCACCTTTAGTAAGACATCCTCAACCATCCCTTTAGGAATCTTAACAGATCTATCTGCCAACTGAAGAGTAGTTCCAGTGGCTTTTAATTCTCCCAATCCTAGTTGCTTGTACACATGGTAAGGTAAAAGATTCACACTTGCGCCAAGGTCAAGTAAAGCATGCTCAATATAGGTGTTACCTATGACACAAGATATGGTAGGGCTCCCTGGATCCTTATACTTGGCTGCTATAGGCTGAGTAATTATGGAACTAATGTTACCTGTCAAGAACGCATTTTTGGGCACACTAGTGATACGTTTGTGAGTACAAAAACCTTTCAGTACCTTTGCATAGGTGGGGATCTGGGATATGGCATCCAAAAGAGGGATGTTTATTTCTACCTTTTTGAAGACTTCTAAAATTTTGTCCATGGAAGCAGTCTTCTTTTTGTTTACCAAGCGATTAGGAAATGGGACAGGATGAACATAAGGACTGTTAGGGATTTGCCCCTGTTCAGAAGAATCATTTTTGGTTTCCTCAACCAAATCATCTTTAGTTTCAGAAAAATCTTTAGGTTCATCAGACGAACCTGGAGCAAGAGGCACATTTGTGTCCTCAACTGAAGAAGAGTTAACAGGAGTAATAGATGGGGAAGATTTAGGAAAGCTCTGTAGGTACTCTCTACCACTCCTAAGGGCATAAACAACATTACATTGGTTAGAGGGCCCTTATTGAGTCTGACCTTGTACTATATTCAGTGGTGCATTAGTTGGTCCTTGTGAACTAACGGGCTGATGATGCCTAGGGTTAGGCTCTGGTTGACTGGGTAAAGTTCCCTTCTTCCTCTCATGCATAATTGAGACAACTTGGGTAAGTTCTCTCGTAAGATTTTGATGGCTTGTCATGAGGAGGGCCATATTTTTTTCCAAGTCATTTATTCTACTTGCCTCTCCAGTGTTGGTAAACCCAGGGGGTTGCTGATAAGATGATAGAAGAGGGGCCCTAGGAAAACTCGCCTGAGGTCCTACATTTGACCTAGGAAAAGTATTTTGAGAAAAAGATTGTTGTGCAAAGGGAGGCCTTTGGGGTCCAGGTTGACCTTGATTATAGAAATTGGAAGGTCCTGCTTGGTTGCCCTGATTCCAAGAAAAATTTGGGTGATTTCTCCATCCTGGATTGTATGTGTTACTATATGGATTATTCTGGTATAAGGCATTAACACTATCATTAGAAGTGCCCCCAGAGGTGTTAGGGCATTCTTCTATGACTCTCTAGGAACAATAGCCTCAATCCTCTTGATTAGGATATCCAAATGGGCTTCCTTGGCTACTATCCCATCCACAAAATATCCTTTTCCTCTTATAGTTCTTTCACTCTCTTGGGTTGATTCCCATTCACGGGTTTTGTCAGCTAAGTCAAGTAAGAATTCCCATGCCTTTTCTTCATCTGTAAAGGATGTGAATCCCTCAGGGCACATAGATTCTATCATTTGTTTAGTTGGGTAATCAATACCCTCATAAATTATTTGACATAAATGCCATAGGTCTAGGCCATGGTGGGGGCATTCTTGGAGTAGATCCTTGAATCTCTCCATAAGTTTGGAAAATGACTCACTAGGCTTTTGCCTAAACTGAAGGATATCACTTCTAAGCTTATTGGTCTTGTGAGTTGGGGAAAACTTCTTAAGGAAGACAACTGTGAACTGTTCCCATGAGGTTATGGAATTTGTGGGTAATCCATACAACCACTTCTTAGCTTGGTCTTTCAATGCAAAAGTGATAAACCTAAGCTTAACAGCATCATCAGAAAACTGTTGGATCTTAATTAGAACACATACCTTTTTAAATTCCCTTAGAAATAGGTATGCATCCTCAGAGGTCAACCCATGGAAGTGGGACAACATAGTGATGTATTGAGATTTGAGTTCAAAATTATTGCCCTGGGCTTGTGGTAGAACTATACAGGAAGGTTGGGCTGTTCTAGCAGGGTAGAACCTATCTTTCAGAGATTTAGGTGAAGGGTTTTGCTGTTGGTCTCCCATATTGAAGGGTTTTAGAGAGAGCAAACGTATAGGGTCACTACTTGTTGGATCTCTTCTTTCTAACCGATTCTTAGTATTACGTACCCACTTAACACTCATGCAACAGAAAAACTTTCCACAACTAAAGTAAGACAAGCACAAAAGAATGGATAGCAAAACTTTTTGATGATTTTTTTGATTTTTTTGATTTTTTTATTTATTTATTTTTTATTTTTTTTTTTTTGCTTTTTGGGAGTTTACCGACAAGGATCCGGGGTTGCTCAGGTCAATTCCTGAGGTACTGCTACAGGGCGAAACCTGGCTTTATCATACTGTGAGGCATGGCGACCTCCACTGATACAACTATTATTGCAAGTTGTTATTCTCAGGAATTCAATAAAAAAAAAAGAAAAAATATAAAGCAAAGCAAATAAAGCACTCCGATTTACCAAAAGAAAGTGAAAAATAACATGGAACTGTCTCCCCGACAACGGCGCCAAAAACTTGTTGAGATTTAAAATGTAACCGCAAGCGTACGGATCAGTGTAGCTACGGGTCGAACACAGGGAGAGCAGTCACTTTATTTTTTATTTCTTTTAATAATGCGAAAGTGAACTGATTAATGATTGTGATCTAATTCTAATTACCGTCCTAAACATATGTATCTAAAATAACGTCCTAACCATTCGTCATCTAAGAATTNAACAATTTTCTCTTTCCTAAAAGAGAGAAACCCACAATTGATTGTGAGATCTTTTGAGTCAAAAAGTGCTAAGATGGAGGAGAGAGAAGAGAGAAATAAATTTTGAGAAATTTCCTATAATTTTTTGCTTATTTTCTTTCCTTTTTTTTTTTCTAATTTATTTTTCTTCTTTTTTTCTCTCTCCTAGGGACGATTTTTTTTTCTTCCTTTGTGTGATTTGGACAATCTTTGGTGATGATGTGGAGGAGAGAGAAGATTTGGACAATCTCTATTTCTCCCTTTTTTTTCTTTCCTTTTTTTTTTCTTCTCTTCTTGCTTCCACGATTTTCCTTTCCTTTTTTGTTTCTTTCTTCTCTTCTTGCTTCCACGATTTTCCTTTCCTTTTTTTTTTTTCTTTCTTCTCTTCTTGCTTTCACGATTTTCCTTGCTTCTAATTTGATGTGGAAATCCCCTCCATGCCCTTAGTGCTTTAAGTGAGTGAAAAGCAGGAAATCTTCAACAAAATTCTCTAAAAAAAAAAACCATGAGATTCGAACTTGAGACCTCTTGGTGAGCAAGGGAATTTTGTACACCATAGCTCACCAACTACACTAGGTAGTTGTTGTTACCAAAAACGAATCTTCAATCAATTAAGGATGTGGTCCATCGATCATTGTTGGCATTTAGAATATTCCTTGTACCTCTGGGACAATTGCAAATGGGCTAGTTCTGCATCTCGGTTCAGTTCTAACCCATTATTCTTTTTCCGACCCGAAAAGAATAATCATTTGTACGAGTGACCAAACGAATGTGTACTTTTAATTGAACACGTCCATCTTGCTCAGAATTTCGTCTTCTTCGCAACCATGAAAGAAATAGGACCTCTTTACGTGTAAAATTGAAGATATAGCGCCCGATAATCCTCAAGGCCTTGAAAATATAAAACCTGCAAAAAGAGAGTAAAACCCAAGGTAGCTCTATTCTAAATATGTAAAATGCATGTTTTACTACCCTAGATTTCACACATAAATGTGCTCATCAGAATTCCCCCACACTTAGACTTTGCTAGTCCTCGAGCAAAACAAAAAGAAAAAGAATAAAGACAAAAAACCTAACTCACTTTCGTAGGAATCACGGTTGTACTTAGCATGTGCAACAAGCCTTTAAACCCCTAGGTCACCCCTAGTGGACGAGTTGTGTCTCGTGGGTGTTTGCAGTGAATATACACCCAAAATTCAGAATAAACAAATCTCAACCTTGGCTAAAGGTAAGGCTCATACCGATCCGGAGCAAAGATAATTTCTCTTACAAGGGACCCCCAAACTTGAACTTTTATTACCCTTTATCAATTCCAGGCACTAGCATATTTCTTAATTTGGAACTCACCTCGTCTCTTCCAAAACATCCTTATCTTAGGGCAAAACCACTTGTGAAGAAATAGGGAACCAATGACTAAGGCGTTGGAGTGTTTTTGACCAAACATGTTACCAAGCAATAATGACATTTGCACATTTTTTTTTTTTAATAATAAACTCTATTCTACTCCACTACTTTTGGCCTGAATGACATGGTGGAGCAAACACGAGACACCCAAGTTACTATGTAGCTTCGCTTTTTGCATATGCCCACAAAGGCAGTGATGCTAGAGTTACTTCAGAAGTTTCCTCCCAAGGAATTTCGATCAAGACACCACGCTTCCTGAGGCGCAATGCCCTGTCTAGTTCCAAAGGAATCAAATCTTATTCTTCTTTATACCACATTTCACATTTCATTTAAAATTGTGCATTTATCAACCCATGCCAAATTAAAAAGAAGGTCTCAACTCCAAATCAAAAGTACAAGGAACCCACAGACTTACATATGGTCCATCACCATAAAACAGGGGTATCTTATTTTTCAAAAGAAAGTCCCATCTCAAGACACAGGCTTGTTTCTTTCTTCTCAACAGGGTTTTAAACGTTCAAAATGGGTACCTTAGTCAAAACTTTTATTTTCATACATTAAGCAACCGAATGGTATGATCATTAGCCAAAAGCCAAAGTAGGACTTCATCCTTAGCAAGCTAAAAAAAACAAAAAGAAAAACAAATAAAACAAAGTGGAAAAAAAAAATAGAAACTGGTTTCCCTCCCCCACACTTAAGTTTTGCAATGTCCTCAATGCATGGAAAGAATTAAAAGCAAAGACAATGCAAGGGGGTCATACCTGATTAAAAGTTAGTCATCAGTGTAAAGAGGTTCATGGAGATCCATGACCTCTTCACTACTAGTATTAGGAAACTCGAGGAATGGCTTCAAACGCTGACCATTAACCTTCGAAATTACCCCTGTTCCTGGATTCAAAATCTCCACAGCCCCATGGGGATATACATTATGGACAATAAACGGGCCATCCCATCGGGATCTAAGCTTACTAGGGAAAAGATGCAATCGAGAGTTGTACAATAAGACCTTATCACCAATTGCAAAAGATTTACGCAGAATGTGCTTATCATGGAAAGCTTTGGTCTTTTCCTTGTAAATCCTAGAACTTTCATAGGCATCATTCCTAAGTTCCTCCAACTCAGATAGTTGGAGCCTACGGTGAATTCCCGCATCAGACAAATCAAAGTTAAGCTTCTTAATGGCCCAAAAGGCCTTATGCTCTAAGTGACAAGCTTTCCCATACACCAAACGGTAGGGAGACTAACCAAGGTCGGTCTTGAATGCAGTCCGATGGGCCCACAAGGCATCAATGAGCCTAAGGGACCAATCCTTACGGTTGGGATTAACAGTTTTCTCCAAGATTTGTTTGATCTGCCTATTAGACACCTCCACTTGGCCACTAGTTTGGGGGTGATAAGGGGTAGATAACTTATGGGTGATCCCATACTTTTTCATTAGGGCCTCAAAAGGCCGATTACAAAAATGAGTACCCCTATCACTAATTATTGCACGTGGTGCACCAAAACGGGAAAAAATGTTCTCTTTGAGAAACTGGACCACCACTTTGTGGTCATTAGTTTTACAAGGTATGGCCTCTATCCATTTAGAAACATAATCAACGGCCAAAAGTATGTACAAATTCCCAAACGAATTAGGGAATGGTCCCATAAAATCGATGCCCCAAACATCAAAGATCTCAACTACCAAAATAGGGTTGAGGGGCATCATGTTTCTCATATTGATACGGCCAAAAGACTGGCAGGCAGGGCAAGCCTTGCAAAAATCAAAAGCATCTCTAAAAAGAGTGGGCCAATAAAATCCGCATTGGAGAACCTTTGCGACAGTCTTCTTAGGTCCAAAGTGTCCACCACATGCATGATCATGACAAAAAGAGAGAATGGAATGTTGCTCATGATCAGGAACACATCGTCGGATAATCTGATCCAGACATATCTTAAACAAATAAGAATCATCCCAGAAAAAGTGTTTAACTTGGGAATGAAACCTATACTTATCTTGAGTGGACTAGTGATCCGGAGTCACACCTGAAACTAAGAAGTTGACAATGTCGGCAAACCATGGTTCACTGGACATTGCAAATAATTGTTCATCTGGAAAGTTCTCGTTGACTGGAGAATCAACAGTCAAGGAATTGGGAAGCCGGGATAAATGGTCTGCAACTAGGTTTTCAACTCCTTTCTTATCCCTAATTTTTAAATCAAACTCTTGCAAAAGTAAAACCCACCTAATGAGACGGGCTTTGGCATCCTTCTTCTGAACTAGGTATCTGAGAGCAGAATGATCAGTATACACCACCACATGTGAACCAACTAAGTAAGATCGAAACTTTTCTAATGCAAACACAACAGCTAAAAATTCTTTTTCAGTAGTTGTATAATTGAGTTGTGCATCATTTAAGGTCCTACGAGCATAGTAAATGATAGTGGGCAACTTATTAATCCTTTGACCCAAAACTGCTCCTATGGCAAAATCTAAAGCATCACACATCAGTTCAAAAGGTTCAGTCCAAACAGGAGGTTGAACAATGGGTGCATTGGTCAACTCCTTCTTAAGTTGCTTGAAGGATTCTAGGCACTCTTTGGAAAACTCAAAAGTCTGATCTTTGACAAGTAATAAAGTGAGAGGTCGGGCTAACTGACTAAAGTTCTTAATAAACCTTCTATAGAAGCCTGCATGCCCTAGAAAAGACCGGACATCCTTAACAGATTGAGGAGGTGGTAAATTATCAATTAAATCCACTTTGGCTCTATCTACCTTAATTCCCTCCTTGGATATTACATGGCCTAAAACAATACCAGATTTAACCATAAAATGACATTTCTCCCAATTCAAAACCAAATTCTTAGATATGCACCTTTTCAAAACTAGGGAAAGATGATGAAGACATTCAGAATAGGAATTCCCATGAATTGAAAAGTCATCCATAAATACTTCTAAGAATTTTTCGACCATGTCAGAAAAAATGCTCATCATGCATCGTTGGAACGTAGCAGGGGCATTGCAAAGCCCAAAGGGCATACACCTATAAGCAAATGTTCCATATGGGCATGTAAAAGTAGTCTTATGTTGGTCCTCTAAAGCAATTGGGATTTGGTTATAGCCGGAATATCCATCAAGAAAGCAATAGTATTCATGTCCAGCTAACCTCTCTAACATCTGGTCAATGAATGACAATGGGAAGTGGTCCTTCCAGGTTGCCGCATTTAACTTCCTGTAGTCTATGCACACACGCCATCCTGTTTGGACACGGGTAGGGATCAACTCATTATTGGCATTAGAAACTACAGTCACACCAGACTTTTTAGGCATTACGTGAACTGGGCTTACCCATTGGCTGTCAAAAATAGGATAAATTATTCCATGATCCAAGCACTTTAGGATCTCTTTCTTAATGGCTTCCATCATCATTGTGTTAGCTCTTCTTTGGGGTTCCGTGGATGGTTTGGAATCCTCCATAAGATGTATATGATGTTGCACAATGGAAGGGCTTATACCCTTGATATCAGCCATGGTCCAACCTAGGGCTTCTTTATTATCTTTTAACACTTTAAGTAACTCCTCTTCCTGGCTAGAAGTCAAATTTGAAGAAATTATTACAGGAAGAGTCTGGTCAGGCCCTAGGAAAGTATACCTCAAATTAGATGGCAACTCCTTAAGATCTAGCTTAGGGGACTCAACTATGAAAGGTTTGGGAATGGAATTGGAAAGGGGTCCTAAGGGCTCCACAAGTGTGTGAAGACTCAAGACTTCAGAAAAGAAATTTTCACTATCATCATCCAACTCATCCATACACTCTTGGAATTCTGAATCAAAATCAATATCAAAGTTGGTAACTAAATCATTAGAAAAATCCAGGAAATCCTCAAGCATATTGATCTCTTCTTCCATATGTGGTTGCTTGCCAATCCTAAACATGTTAAACTGAACAGTTTGGTTACCAAAAGATAATCTTAGGAAACCATTCCGGCAATTGATTAATGCATTACTGGTAGCCAAGAATGGTCTTCCTAGAATTATTGGGATCTCATCCTTGGTTGAGAAGGGCTTAGTATCTAACACAATGAAATCAACAGGGAAAATAAATTCCCACACCTTTAGTAAAACATCCTCAACCATCCCTTTAGGAATCTTAACAGACCTATCTGCCAACTGAAGAGTAGTTCCAGTGGCTTTCAATTCTCCTAATCCCAGTTGCTTGTACACATGGTAAGGTAAAAGATTCACACTTGCGCCAAGGTCAAGTAAGGCATGCTCAATATAGGTGTTGCCTATGACACAAGATATGGTAGGGCTCCCTGGATCCTTATACTTGGCTGCTATAGGCTGAGTAATTATGGAACTAATGTTACCTGCCAAGAACGCCTTTCTGGGCACACTAGTGATACGTTTGTGAGTACACAAATCTTTTAGTACCTTTGCATAGGCGGGGATCTAGGATATGGCATCCAAAAGAGGGATGTTCACTTCTACCTTTTTGAAGACTTCTAAAATTTTATCCATGGAAGCAGTCTTCTTTTTGTTTACCTAGCGATTAGGAAATGGGACAGAATGAACATAAGGACTGTTAGGGATTTGTCCCTGTTCAAAAGAATCATTTTTGGTTTCCTCAACCAAATCATCTTTAGTTTCAGAAAAATCTTTAGGTTCATCAGACGAACCTGGAACAAGAGGCACACTTGTGTCCTCAACTGAAGAAGAGTTAACAGGAGTAATAGATGGGAAAGATTTAGAAATACTCTGTTGGTACTCTCTACCACTCCTAAGGGCATAAACAACATTACATTGGTTAGAGGGCCCTTGTTGGGTCTGACCTTGTACTATATTCAGTGGTGCATTAGTTGGTCCTTGTGAATTAACAGGCTGATGATGCCTAGGGTTAGGCTCTGGTTGACTGGGTAAAGTTCCTTTCTCCCTCTCACGCATAATTGAGACAACTTGAGTGAGTTCTCTCGTAAGATTTTGATGGCTTGTCATGAGGAGGGCCATATTTTTTTCCAAGTCACTTATTCTACTTGCCTCTCCAGTGTTGGTAAACCCAGGGGGTTGCTGATAAGATGATAGGAGAGGGGCCCTAGGAAAACTCGCCTGAGGTCCTACATTTGACCTAGGAAAAGTATTTTGGGAAAAAGATTGTTGTGCAAAGGGAGGCCTTTGGGGTCCAGGTTGACCTTGATTATAGAAATTGGAAGGTCCTGCTTGGTTGCCTTGATTCCAAGAGAAATTTGGGTGATTTCTCCATCCTGGATTATAGGTGTTACTATATGGATTGTTCTGGTATAAGGCATTAACACTATCATTAGAAGTGCTCCCAGAGGTGTTGGGGCATTTTTCTATGACATGTCCAAGGGACTGGCACTAAGCACAAATCTTAACCAAATTGACTGATGATGACTCTCTAGGAACAATAGCCTCAATCCTCTTGATTAGGCTATCCAAATAGGCTTCCTTGGCTATTATCCCATCCACAAAATATCTTTTTCCTCCTATGGTTCTTTCACTCTCTTGGGTTGATTCCCACTCACGGGTTTTGTCAGCTAAGTCAAGTAAGAATTCCCATGTCTTTCCTTCATCTGTAAAGGATGTGAATCCCTCAGGGCACATAGACTCTATCATTTGTTTAGTTGGGTAATCAATACCCTCATAAATTATTTGACATAAATGCCTTAGGTTTAGGCCATGGTGAGGGCATTCTTGGAGTAGATCCTTGAATCTCTTCATAAGTTTGGAAAATGACTCACTAGGCTTTTGGCTAAACTGAAGGATATCACTTCTAAGCTTATTGGTCTTATGAGTTGGGAAAAACTTCTTAAGGAAGACAACTGTGAACTGTTCCCATGAGGTTATGAAATTTGTGGGTAACCCATACAACCACATCTTAGCTTAGTCTTTCAATGCAAAAGTGATAAACCTAAGCTTAACAACATAATCAGAAAGTTGTTAGATCTTAATTAGAACACATACCTTTTCAAATTCCCTTAGAAATAGGTATGCATCCTCAGAGGTCAATCCATGGAAGTGGGGCAACATGGTGATGTATTGAGATTTGAGTTCAAAATTATTGCCCTGGGCTTGTGGTAGAACTATGCAGGAAGCTTGGGCTGTTCTAGCTGGGTAGAACCTATCTTTCAGAGATTTAGGTGAAGGGTTTTGCTGTTGATCTCCCATATTGAAGGGTTTTAGAGAGAGCAAACGTATAGAGTCACTACTTGTTGGATCTCTTCTTTCTAACCGATTCTTAGTATTACGTATCCACTTAACACTCATGCAAAAGAAAACTACCCACAACTAAAGTAAGACAAGCACAAAAGCATGGATAGCAAAACTTTTTTTTTTGATGATTTTTTGATTTTTTATTATTATTATTATTATTATTTTTGCTTTTTGGGAGCTTACCGGCAGGGATCCGGGGTTGCTCAGGTCAATTCCTGAGGTACTGCTACAGGGCGAAACCTATCTTTATCATACTGTGAGGCATGGCAACCTCCACTGATACAACTATTATTGCAAGTTGTTCTTCTCAGGAATTCAATAAAAGAAAAGGAAAAATATAAAAAAAAGCAAACAAAGCACTCCGATTTACCAAAAGAAAGTGAAAAATAACATGGAATTGTCTTTTCGGCAACGACGCCAAAAACATGTTTGAGATTTTAAACAATGTAACCGCAAGTGTACGGATCAGTGTAGCTACGGGTCGAACTCAGGGAGAGCAGTCACTTTATTTTCTTATTTCTTTTAATAATGCGAAAGTGAACCGATTAATGGTTGTGATCTAATTCTAATTACCGTCCTAAACATATGTATCTAAAATAACATCCTAACCATTCGTCATCTAAGAATTTAAAGACACAAGCCACGCAATTAAAATTAAATAAATAAATAACTAAAAATAAACAACCCACACAATTAAAATAAAACAATAAAGAAAAAAATGCTGAAATAAAATTAAAGTAAAAGAAAGGGGATAAAGCTAGAGAGAGACTCACAAGTATGTTTCTCTACTTAGCCCGATGGATGCATCATAATATGAGCTTCCCTACTTGACCAAAGAGTCACTCTTACAAGGGTTACTCTACTTGGTTTTAGGGAAAGGGAGAAAATTAAAATAAAAGCAATAAATTGATGGTTCTATGGCTAGGAGGGGGCAAAGCCAACACATACACTAGCCATAAACCTTGGGGGAAAGGGATAGCAATAATGGAATGATTGAAAATAAAAATCCTAAATTAAGAAAGAAAGGGTAGTCAGAAAAGGGAATGAGAGGGGGGAGAGAAGACTACTGAAGGAGTCTATTTACTTGAACTTCAACCCTTGAACTGAAAAGTTGATCGATTTGAGATACTACCAGTACTAAAAACCAGATTTGGAATAAACCAAATCTAAAATTTCTAGTACTAGAGAAAAAAAATCTTGAAAAAAAAAATTGCTCCACGGCTCGTGATCTTGTTTCCTATATCTAAGCTTAGAACTATAACTTAAAAAATTAAAACTCAATTGCATAAATCATAAACATAAAAGGCTGAATAAGAATAAAAGAGTGCTTGCATTAATTGACATAAAAAACTATTACAAAAGTGATTAAAGCAAAAATAGAGAAGAACTAAAACTAAAGAGTGAGAGAGGGAGAGAGAGAAGAAAACTAAGCATAAACTAGAAAATGAACTAAGGGGAGTAATAATTAGGAGGGGGGAGGAAGGGGCTTTATAGGGCTTTTGTCTTGCCTCCTTCCTTCTACAAGTCTTCTTTAGAAAAGAAATAAAATAAAATAAAATGAAATAAAATCTTGGTAAAAATCCTCATTCTCTGAGATATTGTGTGAGGAAGGAGAGAATCCGTTTCCAAAATTAACAAATTCTATTCCTTCCTTGCCAAATTAACTAATATCTTGCAATCTTGATTAAATCAGAAAGGAATCTCTGTATAGCAACTTCAAGATCTTGTAAGGTGGCAAGGAGAAAGAATAATCTTCAGGATTTTGTAGGAGAGAGGATGTGGTACCAATGAGTGGGTCCCACCTTTGGACTGGTTCTTGACTCACTTTAAGCACTTTCTCTTGCAAACTTGGAAACTCAAAAAAACAAGAAAAATAAAAGTAGTACTATCTAAAGGGGGGAAAAATATACACTTATATCCCTAAGATTTCACACATTATTGTGTTTATCAAATTCCCCCATACTTGACTTTTGCTCGTCCTTGAGCAAGATAAATAAATAAAGAAAAAACCTAACTCACTTTCGTAGGAATCACGGTTGCACTTAGCATGTGCAACAAGCCTTTAAAGCCCTAAGTTACCCTAGTGGATGAGTTGTGTCTCGTGGGTGTTTGTAGTGAATATGCACCCAAAATTCAGAATAAACAAATTCCAACCTTGGCTAAAGGTAAGACTCATACCGATCCGGAGCAAAGATAATTTCTCTTATAAGGGACCCCCACGCTTGAACTTTTATTACCCTTTATCAATTCCAGGCACTAGCATATTTCTTAATTTGGAACTCATCTCGTCTCTTCCAAAACATCCTTATCTTAAAGCAAAACCACTTGTGAAGAAATAGGGAACCAATGACTAGGGCATTGGAGTGTTTTTGACCAAACATGTTACCAAGCATTAATACATTTGCACATTTTTTTTTTGCTTAATAAACTCTATTCTACTTGATTACTTTTGGCCTGAATGACATGGTGGAGCAAACACCAGACACCCAAGTTACTATGTAGCTTCGCTTTTTGCATATGCCCACAAAGACAGTGATGCTAGAATTTCTTCAGAAGTTTCCTCCTAAGGAATTTCGATCAAGACACCAGGCTTCCTGAGGCGCAATGCCCTGTCTAGCTCTAAGGGAAATCAACTCTTATTCTTCTTTATACCACATTTCACATTTCAGTTAAAATTGTGCATTTGTCAACCCATGCCAAATTAAAAAGAAGGTCTCAACTCGAAATCAAAAGCACAAGGAACCCACAGACTTACATATGGTCCATCACCATAAAACAGGGGTTTCTTATTTTTCAAAAGAAAGTCCCATCTCAAGACACATGCTTGTTTCTTTCTTCTCAACAGACGTTCAAAATGGGTACCTTAATCAAAACTTTTTATTTTCATACATCAAGCAACCGAATGGTCTGATCATTAGCCAAAAGCCAAAGTAGGACTTCATCCTTAGCAAGCTCAAAAATAAAAAGAAAAACAAAGAAAACAAAGTGAAAAAAACAAAAATTGGTTTCCCTCCCCCACACTTAAGTCATGCAATGTCCTCAATGCATGGAAAGAATTAAAAGCAAAGACAATGCAAGGGGGTCATACCTGATTAAAAGTTATTCATCAGTGTAAAGATGTTCATGGAGATCCATGACCTCTTCACTACTAGTATTAGGAAACTCAATGAACGGTTTCAAACGCTGACTATTAACCTTCAAAATTACCCCTGTTCCTGGATTCAAAATCTCCACAGCCCCAAGGGGATATACATTATGGAAAATAAACGAGCCATCCCATCGGGATCTAAGTTTACCAGGAAAAAGATAGAATCGAGAGTTGTATAATAAGACCTTATCACCAATTGCAAAAGATTTGCGTAGAATGTGCTTATCATGTAAAGCTTTGGTCTTTTCCTTGTAAATCTTAGAACTTTCATAGGCATTACTCCAAAGTTCCTCCAACTCAGATAGTTGGAGCCTACGGTGAATTCCCGCATTAGATAAATCAAAGTTAAGTTTCTTGATGTCCCAAAAGGCCTTATGCTCCAACTCAACTAGTAAGTGACAAGCTTTCCCATACACCAAACAGTAGGGAGACTGGCCAAGGTTGATCTTGAATGCAGTCCGATGGGCCCACAAGGCATCAATGAGCCTAAGGGATCAATCCTTACGGTTGGGATTAACAGTTTTCTCCAAGATTTGTTCGATCTGCCTAGTAGACACCTCCACTTGGCCACTAGTTTGGGGGTGATAAGGGGTAGATAACTTATGGGTGATCCCATACTTTTTCATTAAGGCCTCAAAAGGCCGATTACAAAAATGAATACCCCGATCACTAATTATTGCACGTGGTGCACCAAAGCGGAAAAAAATGTTCTCTTTGAGAAACTAGACCACCACTTGCTGGTTATTAGATTTACATGGTATGGCCTTTATCCATTTAGAAACATAATCAACGGCCAAAAGTATGTACAAATTCCAAAGGAATTAGGGAATGGTCCCATAAAATCGATGCCCCATACATCAAAGATCTCAACTACTAAAAAAGGGCTGAAGGCATCATGTTCCTCTTATTGATTTGGCCAAAAGACTAGCAGGCGGGACAAGCCTTGCAAAAATCAAAAGCATCTCTAAAAAGAGTGGGCCAATAAAATCTGCATTGGAGAACCTTTGCGGCAGTCTTCTTAGGTCCAAAGTGTCCACCACATACATGATCATGACAAAAAGAGAGAATAGAATGTTGCTCATGATCAGGTGCACATCGTCGGATAATCTGATCCGGACATATCTTAAACAAATAAGGATCATCCCAGAAAAAGTGCTTAACTTGGGAATGAAACCTATACTTATCTTGGGTGGACCAGTGATCCAAAGTCACACTTGAAACTAAGAAGTTGGCAATGTCAGCAAACCATGGTTCACTGGACATTGCAAATAATTGTTCATTTGGAAAGTTCTCGTTAACTGGAGAATCGACAGTCAAGGAATTTGAAAGCCGGGATAAATGGTCTGCAACTAGGTTTTCAACTCCTTTCTTATCCCTAATTTCTAAATGAAACTCTTGCAAAAGTAAAACCCACCTAATGAGACGGGATTCGGCATCCTTCTTCTGAACTAGGTATCTGAGAGCAGAATGATCAGTATACACCACCACATGTGAACCAACTAAGTAAGACCAAAACTTTTCTAATGCAAACACAACAGCTAAAAATTCTTTTTCAGTGGTTGTATAATTGAGTTGTGCATCATTTAAGGTCCTACTAGCATAGTAAAAGACAGTGGGCAACTTATTAATCCTTTGACCCAAAACTGCTCCTATGGCAAAATCTGAAGCATCACACCTCAGTTCAAAAGGTTCAGTCCAAACAGGTGGTTGAACAATGGGTGCATTGGTCAACTCCTTCTAAAGTTGTTTGAAGGATTCTATGCAGTCTTTAGAAAAATCAAAAGTTTGATATTTGGCAAGTAATGAAGTGAGAGGTCGGGCTAACTGACTAAAGTTCTTAATAAACCTTCTATAGAAGCCTGCATACCCTAGAAAAGACTGGACATCCTTAACAAATTGAGGAGGTGGTAAATTATCAATTAAATCCACTTTGGCTCTATCTACCTTAATTCCGTCCTTGGATATTACATGGTCTAAAACAATACCAGATTTAACTATAAAATGGCATTTCTCCCAATTCAAAACCAAATTCTTAGATATGCACATTTCAAAACTAGGGAAAGATGATGAAGACATTTAGAATATGAATTACCATGAATTGAAAAGTCATCCATAAATACTTTTAAGAATTTTTCGACCGTGTCAAAAAAAATGCTCATCATGCATCGTTGGAACGTAGTAGGGGCATTGCAAAGCCCAAAGGGCATATGCCTGTGAACAAATGTTCTATATGGGCATGTAAAATTGGTCTTACGTTGGTCCGCTAAAGCAATTGGGATTTGGTTATAGCCAGAATATCCATCAAGAAAACAATAGTATTCATGTCCAGCTAACCTCTCTAACATTTGATCAATGAATGGCAATAGGAAGTGGTCCTTCCAGGTTACCACATTAAGTTTCCTGTAGTCTATGCACACTCTCCACCCTGATTGGACACGAGTTGGAATTAGTTCATTATTGGCATTGGGAACTATAGTCACCCCAGACTTCTTAGGCAATACATGAACTGGGCTTTCCCATTGGCTGTCTGAAATAGGATAAATTATTCCATGATCCAAGCACTTTAAGATCTCTTTCTTAATGGCTTCCATCATCACTGGGTTAGCATTTCTTTGGGGTTCCGTGGATGGTTTGGGATCCTGCATAAGATGTATATGATGTTGCACAATGGAAGGGCTTATACCCTTGATATCAGCCATGGTCCAACCTAGGGCTTCCTTATTATCTTTTAACACTTTAAGTATCATTTTCCTGGCTAGAAGTCAAATTTGAAGAAATTATTATAGGAAGAGTCTGATCAGGCCCTAGGAAAGCATACCTCAAATTAGATGGCAACTCCTTAAGATCTAGCTTAGGGGGCTCGACTATGGAAGGTTTAGGAATGGAATTGGAAAGGGGTCCTAAGGGCTCCACAAGTGTGTGAAGACTCAAGACTTCAGAAAAGAAATTTTCAATGTCATCATCCAACTCATCCATACACTCTTGGAATTCTGAATCAGTATCAAAGTTGGTAACTAAATCATCAGAAAAATCCAGAAAATCCTTAAGCATATTGATCTCTTCTTCCATATGTGGTTGCTTGCCAATCCTAAACATGTTAAACTCGATAGTTTGGTTATCAAAAGATAATCTTAGGAAACCATTCCGGTAATTGATTAATGCATTACTGGTAGCCAAGAATGGTCTTCCAAGAATTATCAGGATCTCATCCTTGGTTGAGAAGGGCATAGTATCTAATACAATGAAATCAACAGGGAAAATAAATTCCCCCACCTTAAGTAAGACATCCTCAACCATCCCTTTAGGAATTTTAACAGACCTATCTACCAACTGAAGAGTAGTTCCAGTGGCTTTTAATTCTCCCAATCCAAGTTGCTTGTACACATGGTAAGGTAAAATATTCACACTTGCACCAAGGTCAAGTAAGGCATGCTCAATGTAGGTGTTGCCTATGACATAAGCTATGGTAGGGCTCCCTGGATCCTTATACTTGGTTGCTATAGGCTGAGTAATTATGGAACTAATGTTACCTGCCAAGAACGCCTTTTTGGGCACACTAGTGATACGTTTGTGAGTACACAAATCTTTCAGTACCTTTGCATAAGCGGGGATCTGGGATATGGCATCCAAAAGAGGGATGTTTACTTCTACCTTTTTGAAGACTTCTAAAATTTTATCCATGGAAGCAGCCTTCCTTTTGTTTACTGAGCGATTAGGAAATGGGACAGGATGAACATAAGGACTGTTAGGGATTTGCCCCTGTTAAGAAGAATCATTTTTGGTTTCCTCAACCAAATCATCTTTAGTTTCAGAAAAATCTTTAGGTTCATCAGACAAACCTGAAATAAGAGGCACACTTGTGTCCTCAACTGAAGGAGAGTTAACATGAGTAATAGATTAGGAAGATTTAGGAATGCTCTGTAGGTACTCTCTACCACTCGTAAGGGCATAAACAACATTACATTGGTTAGAGAGCCCTTGTTAGTTCTGATCTTGTACTATATTCAATGGTGCATTAGTTGATGTTTGTGAACTAACAAGCTGATGATGCCTAGGGTTAGGCTCTGGTTGATTGGGTAAAGTTCCTTTCTCCCTCTCACGCATAATTGAGACAACTTGAGTGAGTTCTCTCGTAAGATTTTGATGGCTTATCATGAAGAGGGCCATATTTTTTTCCAAGTCACTTATTCTACTTACCTCTCCAGTGTTGGTAAACCCAGGGGGTTGCTGATAAGATGATAGGAAAAGGGCCCTAGAAAAACTAGCCTGAGGTCCTGCATTTGACCTAGGAAAAGTATTTTGAAAAAAAGATTGTTGTGCAAAGGGAGGCCTTTGGGGTCCAGGTTGACCTTGATTATGAAAATTGGAAAGCATTGCTTGGTTGCTCTGATTCCAAGAGAAATTTGGGTGATTTCTCCATCCTGGATTGTCGGTGTTACTATATGGATTATTCTGGTATAAGGCATTAACACTATTATTAGAAGTGCCCCCAGAGGTATTGGGGCATTCTTCTATGACATGTCCTGGGGACCGGCACCAAGCACAAATCCTAACCAAATTGACTGATGAAGGCTCTCTAGGAACAATAGCCTCAATTCTTATGATTAAGCTATCCAAATGGGCTTCCTTGGCTACTATCCCATCCACAAAATATCCTTTTCCTCCTATGGTTCTTTCACTCTCTTGGGTTGATTCCCACTCACGGGTTTTGTTAGCTAAGTCAAGTAAGAATTCCCATGCCTTTCCTTCATCTGTAAAGGATGTGAATCCCTCAGGGCACATAGACTCTATCATTTGTTTAGTTGGGTAATCAATACCCTCATAAATTATTTGACATAAATGCCATAGGTCTAGGCCATGCTGAGGGCATTCTTGGAGTAGATCCTTGAATCTCTCCATTAAGTTTGGAAAATGACTCACTAGGCTTTTACCTAAACTGAAGGATATCACTTCTAAGCTTATTGGTCTTGTGAGTTGGGAAAAACTTCTTAAAGAAGACAACCGTGAACTGTTCCCATAAGGTTATGGAATTTGTGGGTAACCCATACAACCACTTCTTAGCTTGGTCTTTCAATGCAAAAGTGATAAACCTAAGCTTAACCGCATCATCAGAAAGCTGTTGGATCTTAATTAGAACACATACCTCTTCAAGTTCCCTTAGAAATAGGTATGCATCCTCAGAGGTCAACCCATGGAAGTGGGGCAACATGGTGATATATAGAGATTTGAGTTTAAAATTATTGCCCTGGGCTTGTGGTAGAACTATGCAGGAAGGTTGGGCTGTTCTAGCAGGGTAGAACCTATCTTTCAGAGATTTAGGTGAAGGGTTTTGCTGTTGGTCTCCCATATTGAAGGGTTTTAGAGAAAGCAAACGTATAGAGTCACTACTTGTCGGATCTCTTCTTTCTAACCGATTCTTAGTATTACGTACCCACTTAACACTCATGCAACAGAAAACTACCCACAACTAAAGTAAGACAAGCACAAAAGAATGGATAGCAAAACTTTTTTTTTGATGATTTTTTGATTTTTTTTTTATTTTTTGGGAGCTTATCGGCAGGGATCCGGGGTTGCTCAGGTCAATTCCTGAGGTACTGCTACGGGGCGAAACCTATCTTTATCATACTGTGAGGCATGGCGACCTCCACTGATGCAACTATTATTGCAAGCTGTTCTTCTCAGGAATTCAAGAAAAGAAAAGGAAAAATATAAAACAAAGTAAACAAAGCACTCCAATTTACCAAAAGAAAGTGAAAAATAACATGGAACTGTCTCCCCGGCAACGGTGCCAAAAACTTGTTTGAGATGTTAAACAATGTAACCGCAAGCGTACGGATCAGTGTAGCTACGGGTCGAACACAGGGAGAGCAGTCACTTTATTTTTTTTATTTCTTTTAATAATACAAAAGTGAACCGATTAATGGTTGTGATCTAATTCTAATTACCGTCCTAAACATATGTATCTAAAATAATGTCCTAACCATTCGTCTTCTAAGAATTTAAAGACACAAGCCACGCAATTAAAATTAAATAAATAAATAACTAAAAATAAACAACCCACGCAATTAAAATAAAACAATAAAGAAAAAATGTTGATATAAAAATAAAGTAAAAGAAAGGGGATAAAGCTAGAGAGAGACTCACAAGTAGGTTTCTCTACTTAGCCTGAGGGATGCATCATAATATGAGCTTCCCTACTTGACCAGAGAGTCACTCTTACAAGGGTTACTCTACTTGGCTTTAGGGAAAGGGAGACAATTAAAATAAAAGCAATAAATTGATGGTTCTATGGCTAGGAGGGGCAAAGCCAACACATACACTAGCCATGAACCTTGGGGGAAAGGGATAACAATAATGTAACGATTGAAAATAAAAATCCTAAATTAAGAAAGAAAGGGTAGTCAGAAGAGGGAATGAGAGGGGGGAGAGAAGACTACTGAAGGAGTCTACTTACTCGAACTTCAACCCTTGAACTGAAAAGTTGATCAATTTGAGATACTACCAGTACTAAAAACCAGATCTGGAATAAACCAGATCTGAAATTTCTAGTACTAAAGAAAACAAATCTTGAAAAAAAGAATTGCTCCACGACTCGTGATCTTGTCACCTAGATCTAAGCCTAGAACTATAACTTAAAAAATTACAACTCAATTGCATAAATCATAAACATAAAAGGCTGAATAAGAATAAAAGAGTGCTTGCATTAATTGACATGAAAAACTATTACAAAAGTGATTAAAGAAAAAATAGAGAAGAACTAAAACTAAAGAGTGAGAGAGGGAGGGAGAGAAGAAAACTAAGCATAAACTAGAAAATAAACTAAGGGGAATAATAATTAGGAGGGGGGAGGAAGGGGCTTTTATAGGGCTTTTGTCTTGCCTCCTTCCTTCTACAAGTCTTCTTTAAGAAAAGAAATAAAATAAAATAAAATAAAATCTTGGTAAAAATCCTCATTCTCTGAGATATTGTGTGAGGAAGGAGAGAATCCGTTTCCAAAATTAACAAATTCTATTCCTTCCTTGCAATATTAACCAATATCTTGCAATCTTGATTAAATCAGAAAGTAATCTCTGCATAGCATCTTCAAGATCTTGTGAGGTGGTAAGGAGAGAGAATAATCTTCAAGATTTTGTAAGAGAGAGGATGTGGTACCAATGAGTGGGTCCCACCTTTGGACTGGTTCTTGATTCACTTTAAGCACTTTCTCTTGTAAACTTGGAAACTAAAAAAAACAAAAAGTAAAAGTAGTACTATCCAAAGTGGGGCAAAATGTAAACTTATATCCCTTAGATTTCACACATTATTGTGCTCATCACTACCCATTCATTCTTAACTTAGGCTTTTAATTTCAGTTTTGCTTATTATTTTCCCTTTCCCCCAAGGTTGTTGGCTAGATGCATGTGTTGGCTTTGTCCCTCTCTAGCTATGGACCATCCTTTTATTGCCTTTACTTTCAATTATTTACTTTGCGTCCCTTTCCCTAAAGCTAAGTATGAGTTACTCTCTACTCAAGTAGGGAAGCTTGCATTACTTGAGGTGCATCCCTTGGGCTAAATAGATAAACCTATTTGTGCCTCCCTCTAGCTTTAATTCCCCTTTCTTTTATTTTTTTTTTATTTCAGCACTTTCACTTTCAATTATTCACTTTTTATCTGCGTGGTTTGAAGTATTTAAATTCCAAGATGTGTTGGTTAGGACGCTTTTAGATGCATGTGTTTTAGGGCAGTAGTTAGAAGTAGAACCCCATAATTAATTGCTTCTCTTATGCATTACTAAAAGAAGCCAAAAATAAAGTGGCGGCTCTCCTTGTGTTCGACCCATTAGCGACACTAATCCATACGCTTGTGGTTACTTTTTAAACTCAAACAAGTTTTTGGCACCATTGCCGGGGAGACAGTTCCATGTTATTCTTCGCTTTCTTTTGGTAAATTGGAGTGCTTTGTTTTATTTTTTCCTTTTCTTTTATTGAATTCCTGAGAAGAACAACTTACAATAATAATTGTATCAGTGGAGGTCGTCAAGCCTTACAGTATGATAAAGACAAGTTTCGCCCTGTGGGAGTACCTCAAGAATTGACCAGAGCAACCTCGGATCCCTACCGATAAGCTCACAAAAAAAATCATTCTTTTGTGTTTGTGGTTTGTCTTTTCCTAGTTGTGGATAGTGTTCTGTTGCATGAGTGTTGGTTGGGTACAAAACACTAAGAATCAGTTAGAAAGAAGAGATCCAATAAGTAGGGACCCTATACGTATACTCTCTTTAGTACCTTTTAATATGGGAGACCAACAACAAAACCCTCCACCTAAATCTCTGAAAGATAGGTTCTATCCTACTAGAGCAGCCCAACCTTCTTGCATAGTTCTACCACAAGCCCAGGGCAATAATTTTGAGCTCAAATCTCAAATCACTATTTTGTCCCACTTCCATGGGCTGACCTCTGAGGATACATACCTATTTTTAAGGGAATTTGGAGATGTATGTGTTCTAATTAAGATCCAACAACTTTCTGATGATGTTGTTAAGCTTAGGTTCATCACTTTTGTATTGAAAGACCAAGCTAAGAAGTGGTTGTATGGGTAACCCACAAATTCTATAATCTCATGGGAACAGTTCACAGTTGTCTTCCTTGAGAAGTTTTTCCCAACTCACAAGGCTAATAAGCTTAGAAGTGATATCCTTCAGTTTAGCCAAAAGCCTAGTGAGTCATTTTTCAAACTTATGGGGAGATTTAAGGATCTACTCCAAGAATGCGCTCACCATGACCTAGACTTATGGCATTTATGCCAAATAATTTATATGGGTATTGATTACCCAATTGAACAAATGATAGAGTCTTTGTGCCCTGGGGTATTCACATCCTTTACAAATGAAGGAAAGGCATGGGAATTCTTACTTAACTTAGCTCACAAAACTCGTGAGTGGGAATCAACCTAAGAAAGTGAAAGAACCATATGAGGAAAAGGTTATTTTGTGGGTGGGATAGTAGCCAAGGAAGCCCATTTGGATAGCCTAATCAAAAGAATTGAGGCTATTGTTCCTAGAAAGCCATCATCAATCAATATGGTTAACATGTGTGCTTGGTGCCAGTCCACTGGACATGTTACAGAAGAATGCCCCAACACCTCTGGAGGCACTTCCGATGACAGTGTTAATGCCTTATATCATAATAATCTATATAGTAACACTTACAATCTAGGGTGGATAAATTAGCCAAATTTCTCGTTGAACCAGGGCAACCAAACAGGCCTTCCAATTTCCATAGTCAAGGTCAACCTAGACCCCAAAGGCCCCAATAGCCTTTTGTCCCAAATACTTTTCCTAAGCCAAATGTAGGACCTCAGGCTAGTTTCCCTAGGCCTTCTCTCCTATCATCTTATCAGCAACCCCCTGGGTTTACTAACACTAGAGAGGCAAGCAGATTGAATGACTTGGAAAAGAATATGACCTCCTCATGACAAGCCATCAAAATCCTACAACAGAACTCACCCAAGTTGTCTCAATTTTACGTGAGGGGGAGGAGGAAACATTGCCAAGTCAACTAGAGCCTAGCCCTAGGCATCAGTCTTTCAGTTCACTAGCACCCACTAATGCATCACTGAATGTGGTATAAGGTCAGACCTAACAAAGGCACTCCAACCAATGCAAGTGGTAGAAAGTACCAACAGAGTGTTCCTAAATCTTCCGCTTCTATTACTCCTATTAATTCTCCTTCTATTGAGAACACAAGTGTGCCTCTTGTTCCAGGTTCATCTAATGAACCTAAAATAGCTAATGATGATTTGGTTGATCAAAGGAGTTGGATCCACGTGTCCCGAATCGCATAATAACCTACTTTGACTGGAGAGGGTCCAACCAAACGGACCCTAGTGAGAGACTTACTATATAAGTGGGAAGTTAGGTTCATTTCCCATTTTCTCAATTGCCCAAAATGTGGAAGAGGGAAAGGGGAGAAGAGAAAGGAAGAGAAAGGAGGGGAAAGAAGAAGGAGAAAAGGTTTGGGGCTCACACTTGTTCTCGGCTACACACATCCTTACTGGAATCCTTGTCAGAGGTAAATGCTTCCTCTCCTACCACTCTCTTTCTTTATTTTGAGCTAGGGAAAGCTAGATATAGATGGAATATTGTCCCACATACCTTCTAGAGCTCAAGGATTACGTATTTCACCTCCTTGGTGCTATTGTCGAGCTCAAACCAAGTCCAGTAAGCTTCGGTAACAAGTTAGACCAAATGACCATCTGGGGTTTTGATTGTTCGATCGATGTATCTCCCGAATGGCCTGATGGAATCTGGATTTTAATGGCTTTAAATGATGCTAGGAACATCCCCAAAAAGCTCCAAGGAGCAAATTCTAGCGATAGGGCCCTAGCCGAAAAGCCCCAAATCTCATAGGCAACTTCTATACTGTCAACAAAAACACCCCAACAAAAACACTGGATCTGTTTTTACTAACATGTTTTAGCCTTATGAGCTCTCTGTTACCCTCATCGGAAACACCTCTGATGTTTTTGGTGAAAAGTGACTGTTTCTAGTGACAGTACTGTCAATATGGGACCTTGTCTGTGCCCTTTGGGGGTAACCCCTGTGGGACCCTTCCAATATTTTTGACACATAATAACACTCGACTACGCTTGTGCCTAGGATGGAGACTCACACGTACCCTGAGGTTGATAGCGAATTGAACAATTGGTGGCTATACTTGAACTCCAATCCACATAAGCATAATCAAGGTGAGGGATGGCTGACTTTATTTTGGATTGTTTAATTATTATAGAACTGCTCGCATGTGTAGAATTTTCACATGATTATTTAAATTGTTAAATGATGATGATGTTCTATAACATGTTATCTTTTGATGAAAATGATATGAGATGTATGATGTGAGACGGAATCCAGTGTGGCCGAGGTGGTACAGATACCGTGATTTTCATATGTTTGTTGATTCATGCATTGATTATGTGCATTAGAGTTAGTTGTAGTCATGGATTACACTTTGTGGCCGATGTGTTCCCGGTATCGTGTATTCCGAGACTGCATTTGGAAATGGATACGCTTCATGGCCGATGGGAATCTTGGTGTTTCGTAGTCCATATTCAATTTCTATGCATGCTAGATAGGTATATAGTCGAGGGTTACACCTTGTGACTGATGTGCTCCTGGTATCTTGTACCTTAGGACTATACTTGAAAATGGACCCACTTTATGGCCGATGGTGATACTGGTGTTGCGTGGTCTATATTAACTGTATCATTATGAAAGATATGTAGGGTATTGTGGTTAGGTGACATTTCCCATGCTATGTCCCCTTGTCAATAGGGGTAAGGTGTTGGATAACCCAATTGTGGTATATTCGATGAACCTTCCAGGAATGCCACACCCGCAGTACGATGTGATTGTTACCGGAGGCAGGAACATATCTGACATGCCCAATGGTGATGCCGATGTTGTGACTGCCAGGAGGGGGTTATCAAGGTTTGCTGGGTGACCGATGGAAGCATACCAAGACCGACAAGCTCCTAATTATGGCTAGGGTTTGTATCGCTATGTAGTAGATGGCGGTTCTAAGATCAGGGGTATAGCCTAATGTGCCGTAGTAGCATTTACCAGACTTAGTTGTATTGTTAGTTGGATAATAAAATAAACGAATTGCATCATAAGCATTATGGACTATATGTTTAATTCCTGTAATCATGCATCATGAATTATTTATGCGACTGCCTTTACTTGGTTGTACATGAACCCCACCCCTCACTGAGCAAGTTGGGAAGCTCACCCCACGTATATGCCCCCTTTTAGATGATGATGCAAGTACCATTGTACCTATGGCATGTGACCCGTTACCCTCCATCCTGGAATATGGTGTGAGCGACTGATGGATACCAGAAGTGGAGGAGCACTACCAGGACTGTGCTTGTGACCACTGTGCTTACGGTGCACCCTAAGGAATACGATGCACCCTAGGAATACTATTGGTATTCTTTTGGGCTTATGTATGTATAAGTCATGATTAATTGTAAACAGATAAACTTGGTTATGGATATTTATATTATCACTAGATTTTCCTCATTTTACTTATGATTCCACTATTATACTCTGATTCCGCTGCTATTAGTTGGTTCAAGTTATGAGATCATGAATCGTTAAGGTACTGCTATCAGAGATCCTGGTAGGTTTGTAAGACGGGTAAGCATCTTACTCACATCACCGGTATTCCTATACTGTAAGTTGGGTCTATTAGAAGTGGAGTGTGACACTGGAACTACTCTTCAGTTGGTAGATAGGTTTGTTAAGATTCCTAAAGGGATAGTTGAGGATGTCTTACTTAAGGTGGGTAAATTTATTTTCCTTGTTGATTTCATAGTGTTAGATACCAAGCTCTTCTCAACCAAGGATGAGATTCCAATAATTCTAGGAAGACCATTCTTGGCTACCAGTAATGTATTAATCAATTTCAAAAATGGTTTCCTAAGGTTATCTTTTAGCAACCAAACTATTGAGTTTAACATATTTAGGATAGGAAAGCAATCATATATGAAAGAAGAGATAAATATGTTTGAGGGTTTTCTGAATTTTTCTAATGATTTAATTACCAATTTTGATATTGATTTTGATTCAGAATTCCAAGAGTGTATGGATGACTTGGATGATGATACTGAAACTTTCTTTTCTTAAGTCTTGAGTCTTCACACACCTATGGACCCCTTAGGACCCATTTCCATTTCTATTCCCAAACCTTCCATAGTTGAGCCCCCTAAGCTAGATCTTAAGGAGTTGCCATCTAATTTGAGGTATGCTATCCTAGGGCCTGACTAGACTCTTCTTGTAATAGTTTATTCAGATTTGACTTCTAGCCAAGAAGAGGAGTTACTTAAAGTGTTAAAAGATAATAAGGAAGCCCTAGGTTGGAACATGGCTGATATCAAGGGTATAAGCCCTTCTATTGTGCAACATCATATATATCTTATGGAGGATTCCAAACCATCCACGGAACCCCAAAGAAGAGCTAATTCAGTGATGATGGAAGCTATTATGAAAGAGATCCTAAAGTGCTTGGCGTGAGGGTAGCGGCCGGAGATGGATGGGCTATGCATCCCTTGTCCTCTCTCCTCTCTCTCTCTCTTCACCTTCATGTGAGGGGTAGGGGTTCGAGTTGTGTGTGCTTCACTTATGGGGCCCACAGTGCTGTGTCGCCGCTTGGAGATACATGGAGGTCTCTTTCTTAAGAGTATAAAATTTTCATTTGGGATAGGGGTTTTGATGATGGTCCAATTCAGTGATAGGGATCATGCAAACAGGGATTGGAGTCACCACCTAGGGTTATGGGCCTAGGACCCGGGAGTGGGCCTGATTCCTGAGAAAAGGGCCAAAATTTGGGGTAAGTGTCAGGTTACAGAGTTGGAAAGGTGTTAAGCACCCAATCTGCCCAGTTCAATCGGTCTTCTTGCTAGATGCTTGAGAATGAATATTTTCCACAATTATTATTATTCCATATGTATGGATAAGTTATCACACATATATATATTAATTGAATTCAATCTACTATATACACTAAGACAAGGTCTGTTTAAAGTCTACATTATGACAAGTTGGTTGAGACATTATACCTAAACTTAACCCTTGTTTCAAGTCAAGAGGGGTGGGCCCCTGATTGGTACCAGCTCGGACTGTCTTTCGTGTTCTCTCGGCTCAGGGGAAGATGGTCTTGACCTTCAACTTCCTTTCTCGAGAGATGCTAATTGTGGTGGTATCCGGACAGAGTTTTGGCTAGGAACGGTTGCTTTCGGATTTGGCTTCCGATAGAGCTTCGGCTAGGGGAGGCTATTTCTAGATTTGGATTCGGACAGAGCTTCGGCTAGGGAAGGCTATTTCTTGGCTTGGGCTGCAGTGGCACTCAGACAGAGCTTCCGCTGGGGATACGTTAAGGGAGGGCTAGGCTGAGGTGGCACCTCAACAGAGCTTCTGCTGGGAATGGCTATTTTTGAAAATATAATAGGGACACTCGGACATAGGCTTGGCTAGGAAAGGCTATTTCTGGCTTGGGATGAGGTGGCACTCCAACAAAGCTTCCGCTGGGGATAGGCCAAGGGAGGATTAGGCTAAGGTGGCACTTCGGTAGAGCTTCCGCTGGGAATGGCTATTTCTGAAAATATTCCAGGGACACTTTGATAGAGGTTTAGCTTGGAAAGGCTATTTCAGAAAAGAAACGGGCTGACCTAAAAATAGATTAAAGAACTCCAAAGTCCTGAAGAACACTTTGAAGAACCGAACAGAGTTTCAGATCTTGACAAAGATCTCTTCGTACACCCGAAGAACCTCAAAAGGGGGGGTTTCTATCTCAAGAACGCTCAAGAACACTCAAGAACACTCAAGAATACTAAGGGAAAATGGCTCAAGAACATACTATTTTTGGCTAAAAACTGGATCTAACTAAGAATTTGGATTGAAGATCTTCAAAATCCCGAAGAATACTTTGAAGATCCGAATGAGTCTTTGGATCCTGATGAAGATCGCTCTGAAGATTAGAAGAAAATCAAGAGGGTGGAGGGGAGGAAAATTTCACTCTAAAAGGGGATTCAGGTGTGTTCGTCTCTTTTTTTTCTAAAGGAGGGGGTATTTAGAGTTTTTTACAGCCAAATAGGAGAGGGGGAATCCCTTTATCCAGTGGACAAAAGGGGGTCTTTTGCTTAAAGTGAAGAGATAGGATTTTTGTCCACTGGGTAAAAGGGATGGTTAAAGGCAAAAATGGATGGGGAGGGCTTTTGTCTAGTGGGTAAAAGGGGGTTTTCAGAAAAAATGAGAGGAGAGAAATTTTAGCTTGGAAAAAGGTGATTTTCAAAAAAGCGGGTAGAGAGAGAGAATGTTTAGCCAGAAAAGGTAGTTTTCAAAAAAGTGGGAGGAGAGAGAAATTTTAGGCAGAAAAGGTAGTTTTTGAAAAAGCGAGAGGAGAGAGAAAGTTTGGCCAAAAAAGGTAGTTTTCAAAAAAGCGAGAGGAGAGAGAATGTTTAGCCATAAAAGGAAACTTTTAGAAAAGCTGGAGGAGAGAGAAGGTTTAGCTAAAAAAGGTAGTTTTTGAAAAAGCAAGAGGAGAGAGAAGGTTTAGCCAGAAAAGGCAGTTTTTGAAAAAGCGAGAGGAGACAGAAAGTTCAGGCAGGGAGTGTGGGTGATGTCACGGGTGCGCGAATGCATGGGTGTGTGGGAAATGTGCATGGTGTGCGGGCCATATGCAGGCATGAGGGCATAGTGTGCACGACTTACGGGCCATGTGCACTATGTGTGGGCATAGTGTGCACGGCGTGCGGGCACAGTTTGCACAATGTGCGGTAGGGGCGCACACAGTGTGTGGCTGGGCCGCACACAATGTGCGGTGAGGCCGCTCACAGTGCGCGGCGAGGCCACGCACAGTGTGTGGCGGGTCATGCACAGTGTGCCACAGGGGTGTGCAATCAGGCCGGGCTTGGCTGGGCTGGCTTGCCGATGTGAGCGACATGCACGTGAAAAAAAAAGATTTTCCATGGAAGGTTTTGGGGGATCCGTCGGTCTGATTTTGGTGTACCATATAGAGTTGGAATCGTATTTTTGAGCACTATCCATCTTTATGGTCATCTTGATTAGATTCCTTTGTATATAAAAAGCCAAAATTGGACCCCTTCCCTCCTGTGCGGGGATTTCTAGGGTTTCAAACTTGGGAGTATTTCAGGGTTATCTGGGTAGGTAGAGGATGATTTTTAGGGTGTTTGGGTTAGGTGAGGGATTTTTCCAGGTTTCCGGCAGGACTATTCGTGTGCATGGCATACGTGCGAGAAGGCGTGATTTTTCAGGGATGATTACCAGAGATCCATCGGCCCAATTTTAACGTATCATGTATCGTCGGAATCGTGTTTTCAAGCACCATTTATCTACATGGTCATCTTAATCAGATTCCCTCATATATGAAAAGTCAAAATTAGACCTTCCTCTCTCCTGTGCAGGGATTTCCAGGGTTTTGGATAGGGGAATGTTTCCATCAGCATCTCTATTGGTCGGAAGTCGGAAGTCACGTCCAAGATCCATATTTCATCATAGCTAGAGGGGGGTGACAAAATTGGGTGTCTACAGATTGCCCATCTTTGGTCGAGGCCTATGCCAATCGCCAAAGGGCAAAGAAAAGAATGACCACATTTTGTTGCCGTCATCTTGCTTAGTTATGACAGAGTTGAAAAAATGCAATAGATAATATCTCTAAAGTTTTAGGACTTACTTGGGCTGCCCATTGGGGGAAAGGAATTCGCTGCTCTTCCAATCCTGCAAAAAAAAAGTTAGTACTTTGATCTTTTTTCTTCCTTAGCTGAGCTTCGCATGTGCCAGTTTAGGGAAATATGGTCTCCAGGTTGGGTCTTTCGAGCCAATCTAGACTATCTGGGACCGATGGTTACTAGAGAGGAATTCGCTGTCTTCCAATCTTGCAACAAGTAAAAAATGTTTGATGCTAGGATTTTCCTTAGTTGGGCTTCACATGTACCAATTCAGGGATTTGGTCTATGAGATCTAGCCACTCGAATCCGACTCAAAGAAAAAGGGCTTCCTGGGGCTGGGTTAACAACATTGGGCCACCTAGGGCCAGATAAAAGTGATTGGGCCACCTGGGGCCGAGTAAATGCAATTGGGTCACTTGGGGCCGAGTCGATGAGATTGGGCTGCCTAGGACTGAGTCAATGCAATTAGGCCACTTGGGGCCGAGTCAATGAGATTAGGCCGCCTGGGGCCAGGTTCATGAGATTGGGCCGCCTGGGGCCGAGTAAATGCAATTAGGCCACTTGGGGCTGAGTCAATAAGATTCGGTCGCTTGGGGCCAGGTTAATGAGATTGGGCCTCCTAGGGCCAAGTAAATGCAATTAGGCCACTTAAGGCCGAGTCAATGAGATTGGGCCACCTGGGTCTGGGTAGATTGTCTTCTCTTGGTTTTTCCTTGATTCTTGATTTTTAGTTTTGAATTTGATTCTTGATGTTGATTTGGAACCTTAAAATTTTTTTTTTTTTTTTTTTTTTTTTTTGGAGAATTTTTTTTATATAAAATGTGTCCCCTCCCCTATTCATTCTTCATTCTAACTTTTCTGAGTGAAGTGAGTTCCTGGAACCCTCTGGTTTTTCTTGAAGTTTTTCCTCTTGTTCTTGGTGTTCTTCATTTTGCTCTTGGAGTTCTTAAAGATATTCATCTTGTTCTTGAGGAAGGAGCTATTTGGAGAATTTGACATTCTCATGGGGTTTTGTGAAAATTGGAAAACTTTCTAGGGATTTTTGTAATTTTTAAAAGTTTCAGGCGCTTTTTACAATTTCTAAAAATATGGCTGAAAGGAGGAAAAGGAAGAGCAAGACTTTGGGAGAGGTCCAGCTCGAGAGTTGCAGCAGTCCTTCCCACAGGGATGAGGGTCGGGCCGATTGGTGTTCCGAGTAAACCCTTAACAACACCCGGAATTACATCTGCAACTCCATATGGGGTTCCTGGGTAAGTCTTTACATTTCATTCCTTATTTTGATCATCTTTTTTTCTTGTTTTGTGTTGTTTTTTATTTTTGCTGCTTCTTTTATTTTATTATCTATTTATTATTTCCATTAGCATGAGGGGAAGGAACTGCCAACCTTGGCCTCCTATAGCCACCCGAACATGGTTCAGTCCTGGCATAAGATGCTCCCTTGCAGGGTGAAGGAGATGATTGATGATACCTGTCTGTGTCGGCTAGCCCTTGTAGAGACCCAAAAGTTTAATCTGGCATTAGTGGGGGCCTTGATGGAGCAGTGGTGGCCGAGTACTCACACTTTCCACCTTCCTATTGGAGAGATCACCATTATGCCTATGTGCTTCTATGCCTTGAAGGGGCATTCCATTTGGGGGTAGAACCTACCCACAGGATTTTCGAATGCTGGGGAGTTCGTAGATCTGAATGTTATCACCATTAAAGCTGGCCAGATGTGCATCCGCCTAGGGGAGATTAGTGCCCGATGGTGGAAAGTTGGACTGGGGGAGAATCCAAGCAACATGTCTCAGATAGCATGTTCCTTCCTACTGTTTGTCATGGGCCAGCACCACTTCAATGACCTCCGAGGGGGAGTAGATATCCTCCTGGTGTTCTTCCTCAAAGATCTTCGCATAGTAGATATATCTCTTGTGGTCCCTGGACCTGCTGTCCTATGGGGATAAGGGCCTCATGGGGGCAGGCTACATCATCCAGGTAACTTTCCTTCCCATATCTATTTTCTTTCAGTCATTTGGTCTACACTTTCTTACTTTGATTTCTTGAAACAACCCTAGTGTTTTGAGTATCTGGGAACCATAGCCCCTAAACTGAGGGATCTTGAGACATTCTTCTTCCCCCTGGCCACAAAGTGGAGAGATAACTGGGTGGTCTTGGCCCGATGCCATCCTCTTGGGACCACCGCTCATTCACTTTTGAATGATCTCACTGAGGTATGCCCATGTCTGATATTGAAATTCTATTCACCTGATGCTGTACTTACCCTTCCTTGGTTTTGCAGGCTTCTTGGATACCATTCCATGACCTTATGTTTTTGGATTCTGAGAGAGTCGATTGGGTTCATCAACTGTCTAAGAACTGAGTCCTTTTTTAGGGCCTATGGGGCCATGCCTAGTACTTAGGAGAGAGAGTAGTACCCCAGTGGTTAGACATCGATCCACGTCCTTCTCCCGGTCTTCCTCCATGCACTATGCGTTGTCTAGAGATTGTCCCTACAGACAAGATGAAGTACTTGGCTAACGGAGTATGGGAGGACCCCTTTCTTGATTCGGATAGGGACTACGGAGCCTTCCTGGACGAGGAGACAGTGTGCACCCCTCTTGGTCCCAATGGTCCAGTGGTATGTTGCCCTTCCTTGTTTTGGTCTTGACTGATGTTCTTTCAAGGGAGAATGAGACATGTAGATCCCTCTGCTATTCTGTCGTATGCCAGTTCTACCGATCCTTCTCAAGCAGGGCCTATCCCAATGTGGCCAACCCTAGTCTCCCTCATCTTCTGGAGCCAAACACAGATGTAGACACTTCCCTTGGGCTACTATTCCTTATGATCATATGAGTATCTGATCATTTTCCAATTAACTTTTAACTTCCTTTGGCTGATATGCTCTTTCTCAGGTATCTCCGGAGGTCTATGTTGAGATTAGAAGGATGCACTATGGCTTGTGCAAGGTGATAGCTACCAAGGATTGGGAGATTACCTCGCAGGGCGTATTGATTGAGGACTTGACCCAGAGCCAGAGGCTAAAGAAGGTTGGAGTAGCATTTACGGGTTCCCCCGTACTCTATGAGGATGGTTCAGAGTATGGTTCAGATGATGGCTTCTGACCCATAGGGATTTGTTCCTGTATTTCTTACAAACACAAACACATGGATATTTTCTTTCTTTTTTCTTTTTCCCTCCCCTTGTTTGTTCATTATTTTATTTCAGCATCTCTATGAAAACTTACTTTTGGCACAAAGAAAATCTTTTTCCCCTCATTTTTTTTTGTTTGTTTGCAATGCTTAGGCACAATCAATTCATAATTCAAGTCATAATTAAAATAATCGGGATAACACGAAAATCCACATACTTCCTCATTCCATTACCAAGTGAATTACATGAAAAGGGGGACCACTTTCCTACCACATATGGGATAAGTGAATAACAAGGTGGGGAGACAATTCATGAGGTGGGTGAAAGTTCACTAACTCTTCTGGGTCTGTCTCCTCAAGCCCGTATTGTCGGTTGATGTGCATAGGCAAATAGAAGGACGTCTGAGTCAATCCCATCACTCTGACATAGTTGTGGCTAGGGGTCTTCATTAGAAGATCTTCTTATGGATTCCCTGGGCACCTCCATTCGATATCCTGCACAGTCCTTTCCTGTAAGTACTTCTTCCAATCAGTGATAAGGTCGAATTCCAGAACTTCTCTCTTCTCCTGGTAACAAAAAACTCCAAGTGGGCTTCCCCTTAATGGTGTGGTGAGCTTCAATTTCTTGAGGAGCCAAATCTGAAAAATAGCAGGACTCCCCTGATAATGATTGAGTCCGAATCTCTGGCCATAGCTCATGTCATCAAATTCCTTGAATGTTTCTGCAAGAATTGTAGGGACAATGTCACCTCCCTTCTTCAATTTTTTTACTACCTCAATCAGAATAGATGGTGCACCATGCTCGGGAGTGCAGAGAACATAATGAGCTATTATGCAAAGTAAATAAGCATCCAGGGATCGCTACTATTGGATTCCTCCCGTTGGTAGATATTGGATGAAGATCAGAGCCACCTTTAGAATGTCAATCTTCCCATACCTAACAAACTGCTTTACTTCTTCTTCTTTCCATCCGAAGAAATCCTGAATTTCCTCTAAGCAATCTTTCTTCAAAGAGGGTTGGAACAAACTGCCTTTGGGTGGAGATAGCATACAAACCCGAAATAGTTCAAGAGTTGGGCAAATCTTCGTTAATCCAAACCTTAATACATACAGGTTGGCATCCTAGTGTTGAGGCACCTGTCGGGGTAATTGGTGATGTAGCTTCACACATCCAACTTGGCCAGGAAATGACACATTCATGGATTCCAGCAATCCTGGTGCCCTCATAGTTATGTGCAAGGTCCATTTCCTCAATGTCTTATCCAATGAGCCCATGGATTTTCCTGAAACCGATACAAACAAAGAGATGTGATGATTTATTAAAGCATTACTCATTGGCTAATGATTCAAATAGGACTTTACCACTATTGTATCAAGCTCTTCTTATTTTTTTTTTTGACTGACCAAAAGTGGAGAACAAACTAGCCTCGATAAACTAATGCCAGGTGGCGATTTTCTTTTAGGGGATAGAATCCTGGATAGGAATAGACAGACCATAGGTGAATGACAGATACCTAATGGTCGTGCATGCCCAATGGCAATTGTTGGGGGATAGAATCCTAGGTAAGAAGTGATGGGCCAATGGGTGGATGATAGATACCTAATGCCTTTCATGCCAAATGGTGATTCTTGGGAGACATAAACTATGATGATATTTTAAGGTACTTTGATTATTAATCAAGAAACCAATTTATTGCCTTAGATGGTTGAGACCGCACTTGCACATGTCAAGTTGCCTACGTGTCCCTCGAAAGGAATTAGGTATGACGTAGTGCAGGCTTTTCACCCTTTCAGACATAATATTTCTGAAGTTGATCCATGTTAACCAGTCCGGGTATTTCTTTGCTGTTGTGATCTACGAGTTTCATAGCTTTGCCTGGTAGAATTTCTTTGACAGTGAATGGGCCGCTCCAGTTGGGCTTGAATTTTCCTCTTGGGTCATGAATTGGGGCTATTTGTTCTTGAAGAACAAGTTTACCCACCTCTATGTGGTGGGGTTTCACATTTTGTTGAAGGCCCGGGCCATTCTCAATTGATATTTCTTCAGATTATCTATAGCTTTCATGCGCCTTTCATCAAGAAAATTGAGCTCATCATATCTAGCCTTTGCCCACCCTCCTTCAGGTAGCTGACTATCAAGAAGCACCCTTAGGGATGGTACCAAGATTTCCACGGGTAGAACCACCCCAAGTCCATACACCAAAGAGAAAGGAGTTGCCCCTGTTGAAGATCGTACAGAAGTCCGGTATGCCCATAAGGCAAGGGATAACTTATCTGCCCAATCCTTGTGTGTTTCTACCATTTTCTGTAGAATGACTTTGATATTCTTGTTAGTTGTTTGTATTACCCCATTGGTTTATGGCCTTTAAGTGATAGAGCAATGCCTTATGATACCGAACTTTGTGTAGATTTTGTGGATCTTGCCTCAGAAATGGGATCCCTGATCTGATATCAATTATTGAGGTACTCCATGGGAAATGATGTTTTCCTGGAAGAACTTAGTCACCTTAGCGGATGTGAGGACTGCATAGGATTGAGCTTCTATCCACTTGGTGAAATAATCAATGGCTACCAGGATGAACTCGTGGCCATTGGATGCTTTAGGATTGACTTTTCCAATGATATCGATGCCCCAAGTGGAGAATGGCCAAGGTGATTTGAGCGAATGCAGCTCGGTTGGCGGGATATGTATGATGTTAAAAAATATCTAACACTTGTGGCATTTTCTAACAAAGTCCACGCAATCTTCTTCCATTGTGTTCCAATAATATCCTAGCCTGAGGATCTTCTTAGATAACATATTGGCATTCATGTGGGGTCCACAAAGACTTTGATGAATTTCTTCCATGATAGTTGTAGCTTGTTCCTCATCTACACACAACAATTGTATTCCGTCATAGGACCATTTGTATAACAGATCATCTTGGAGAATAAACTGGGTGGCATATCTTCTCAGAAACTTCTTCTCTCTATCAGTTGCTTCAACTGGATACTTTCTTTCCCTGATGAAATCCACTATGTGAGTGAACCAAGACCGACCATCCACAGTGAGAGAGTTCATTGAATTCTGATAAATGGGCCTGCTTCTTTGTTCTACCAAGAATAGTCAGACTCTAGCCATAGGGTTGAACTCTACCATAGAAGCCAAGGTTGTAAGGGCATCAGCAAACCTATTATTATCCCTTTGGAAGTATTCGAATGAAATCTTCTCAAAGTGTTCAATCACCTCTTCCAAATGCTCTTGATATGGCTTCAACTTCTCATCTCTAGTTTTTCACTTTCCCTATGTTTGACAGATGACAATGGATGAATCATCGTAAACGTTGATCCTTTTCACCCCAATGGTTAAAGCAGTTTCGAGCCCCAAAGCACAAGCTTCATACTTAGTAATTTTTTTGGTACAGGGGAAGTCGAGGCAAAATGACAAAGGCAAATAAAGACCTTAAGGAGTGACAAGCAATATCCCCGCACCACATCCCTTCTGATTGGCTACTCCATCAAAGAATAACTGCCATACATTAACTATATCTTCTTCCTCTATTGTGGTGATTCCTTCATCGGGAAAGGCATCATCCAAAGATCTTCCATCTTCTGTGGGATGGGCAGCCAAATGATCTGCTATGGCTTGGCCCTTGATAGATTTCTGAGTAACATAGGTGATGTCAAACTCTGATAGCAAAAGTAACCAACGGGCCATCCTTCTTGTTAAGGCCGGTTTCTCGAAGAGATATTTGATGGGATCCATCTTTGAGATCAAATGCACTGGATAGGAAACTATATAGTGTCATAACCCTTTAGTTGCCCAAATCAATGCAGTGCAAGTTCTTTCCAAAGATGTGTATTGGGTCTCATATTCCAGAAACTTCTTGCTGTAGTAATATATGGCGTGCTCTACCCCCTTTTCCGTTTCCTTCTATGCTAGCAAAGAGCCCATGGAATACTCTCCCATGGACAGTTACAACAGAAGTGGTTCTCCTTCCATTGGTGGGGTCAATACTAGTGGGTTCATAAGGTACTCCTTGATCTTGTCAAAGGCTTGTTACCATTGGTCATTCCATTCTATGGGTTGATCCTTCTTTAGCAGCTTGAAAATTGGTTCACAGATTGTAGTCAATTGAGCTATGAATCTGCTACTATATTGGATGTGACCTAAAGATCCTCAGTCTGAGCTGTGGGCATTTCTTGAATTGCCTTGATCTTAATAGGTTCGACTTCAATACCTCTTTTACTCACCAAGAAGCCTAACAACTTTCCTGCCGTTGCCCCAAATACACACTTTTGAGGGTTCAACTTTAGCTGATACTTCTTGATTCTTTCAAAGAATCGCCTTAGAGTGGGAACATGACCCTGCCTATCTTTAGACTTTACTATCATGTCGTCCACATAGACTTCCACATCATGTCATGCAATATGGCCGTGTCTTTCCTTTGATAGGTTGCCCCGGCATTCTTTAGTCCAAAAGGCATTACCTTATAACAATAGGTTCCCCATGGGGTGGTGAAGGCTATTTTCTCATGATCCTTTGGGTGCATGCTTATTTGGTTGTATCCCGAGAATCCATCCATGATTGATAATAAAGTATGCCCTGCCATATTATCCACCAATACATCAAAGTGAGGTAATGGGAAGTCATCTTTAGGGCTTACTTTGTTAAGATCTCGGTAGTCTACGCACATTCGTACCTTTCCATCTTTGTTCAGTACTAGTACAATATTGGCCAACCATTGGGTACTTCACCACTTGTAAGAAACCTATAGTCCATTGCCTCATAACTTCTTCTCTGATCTTCTCACTCCATTTGAGCCGCATTCTTCGGGGCTTCTGTTTTACCAGATTTGCCCTAGGGTAAGTCGGCAATCGATGCTGCACAATATTGGGTTTGATACTAAGCATATCCTCGTAAGACCAAGCAAAGACCTCGGTGAATTCCTTCAGAAGATTACTCATCCATTCTGCTTCTTTGTCATCAAGGGTAGTGCCAATTTTTACCTCTTGAAGGCACTGGTCGGTTCCTTGATTAATAACCCGAGTATCCTCACGGATGGGTTTGGCTTTCATTGGTTTGCATTGCTTTATTAATTCTTGATATTCATTAAGATCATCATCGGAAAAAGGAGAAAGAAGGAGTAACAAACTCATCATACAAGGACTCTAGACTCTTCTCAAAAGGGGAGATTGACACAGAATCACAAACAATAGATTCGACTATAGACTCGATAACTGGCTTGAGGCTTTCGCTAGGGGTAATCAGGCTAGTTGACTCAATAGCATGAGCAAACTTGAAGTTTTCTCCAATGCTTGTCCAGTTTAGAAGTGGTTCAATGGCTTGATAGATGAGGAGACGTGGCAAAGGGCCTTCTTCGCCTACTGAGAAAGTTGGCATCATGGTTCCTCTGGACAGGTTCCCGCTTCTTTATGAATACCAGCTAATCAATCTCGTGCTCTCAGAAGCCAAACTTTTTGAGGGGTGAAGATCGATGGAGACTACTCAATCCTTTTTCTATGAAGTCTATCTTTTTGAGCCTGTTGATGGATGCCATGCTGGTACCTCGGCCACATCTTTGACCACCTTCATGAGCCTTCCCATTACAATTGGTTTGGGCACAATACATACAGACCATCATCCTCTGTTCTCTCCTCTGTTTTGCATACACACTTCTTCCTCTGAAAGGATGGGGCTTGAGCTCATGCAACTCTCAGGCTTTTGGCTCTTGTAGGAGAGTGCAAATGGAACCTTTCAAATCAATGGGAAGGAGCAGACTCTAAGTGAGCCTTATCTTCTTCTCCCATTCTCTCTTCATGAGTACTTGAGGACTAGGTGCCTCCTTTGATTAGATCAATGTTGTAGGATCATCAAAGGAAGACCCAATCACAATCAATGCAATTTCTTCTATCCCAGTGATACAACTATCTTGGTCACCTTCTTTGACTAGCATTTTCTGTTGTTCCACTTCATGAGTCACCCAATCGGACTCGTCTTGGAAGAAAATTTCAAGTCCTAGTTGCATCTTGGCGGCAGTTTCAGCAAACCATGGCTCTACATTTCCACAAAAGGGGAAATCCTCTCCTTCTTTCATAAAGTATCCATTGAGAGTAGGGTAGTAAGTGATGGAGATCTTCCTAGTCATCCTTAGCACTTTCTGCCCTTTGACAGTTGGAGGAGTGTACCCGAGACCATTCTTTCCTTTGTTCACCTCCAAACTAGGCTGCTTTGGAACTCCTTGGTGATATTTCCCCAGTCCCATGCTAGGAAAATACTCCATGTTCTTCATCATCTGATTCACTGAGGGACTCTAGATGGCTTCATAGTTAGCTGGGATTTTCTCCTTTAGAGCTTCTTTGGCAATGGCTGTGCAAGTGGTGTCTATTTCAAAACCACTCAGTTGCACTTGCTAGTCTTGTTCTTCCCCATTTTCAATGTTGGCCAAAGTGTTAACCACTTCAGGATCTCCGACCACTAAGACCACCTTCCCCTAATGAATGAACTTCATTTTTTAATGGAGATTAGAGGACACCGCCTTCGTAGGATGCAGCCAAGGCCTCCCCAAGAGCATGTTAAAAGCTATCGGTATATCAATGATTTGGAAATCAATATCAAACTTCACTGGGCCAATCTTTATAGTAAGGGTAATGACGCCAAGGATCTTCCTCTTAGTATTATCGTATGCCCTTATGGATTGGGTGGTTGGCCTCATTTCTTCTAAGTTGATTCCAATACTCTTTGTTGAACTCAATGGTAGCACATTCAAAGTGGACCCGTTGTCAATAAGAACCTAGGGAACTACTTTGTCAATCCATTCAACTATAATGTGGAGAGCTTGATTGTGTTGGGTTTCCTTAGGAAGCTCGAAATTTAAGAACATCAAGGATTGCACTGTATATGTTACTCCAACTATATGTGTGAGGTGCATCGGATTTATCTCGATCGGTACTTGCACATTAGCGAGAGACTTCAAGACTGCTTCACGGTGTAAAGGGGACGCCATCAACAATCCCCAAATGGAAATGTTTGCCTGGGACTTCTTGAGTTAAGCCAAGACTGGGTTCTCTGGCTCTTTCTTCATGCTGCTAGTTCCGGCCTCATTAGCCCTTGGCTGCTCTATTGCTAGAGCCTTGCCCTTGTAGTCTTTCCCACTTCTAGCTTCCATCACGTCGATTGGTTTTTTCACAATAATCTTGGTGGGATTACTATCTTCATCATCATTGTTGGTTAGGGTGATTAAACCCACCATAGAATAATATTCTTCTAATTCTCCTTCCCTGATTGGGGTGGGAAGTCGAGGACCTCCACAAATATCCACTACCCTGGCTCGTAGCTTCTTGACTGCATTGGAAAGCTGTTGGAATACAGTGTCTACCACCTCTGCAATTGTGTCATTTAGTCCTATTTCCTCCAGATCATCCAATTACTCCTGGTAGTAAAGATCACTGACAGTTACTTCCCCTAACATTTTGTTAATTTCTTCTACCATTTCTTGCATTCTCAATGTGTTGGAATACACTTCACATAGTTTTTCTTCCAGCTCAAATGTGGAGTATTGTTCGTCCATATAAACTTGCATTGGCTCTCCAGATTCCCCCTCATTCTTTGAATCTGATGTAAAATCATCTCCCTCCATGCATAGAGAAGGGTAAATGCCACTTGTTGGATCAGCTATTAGGTCATCATTGCCAATGGCGTAGACTGAGAAACATGTCAGATGTTCTGGTGAGTAATATTCTAACTCATCATCATAATCATTGTACTAAGGCCCTTGATAGTCATCCCATTCTAGATCCCTATCATCCTCTCGAGAATTAGGGTCATCTTCATCCTTCTCATCTTTATTCTTATCCTTATCGTCATGTTCATCATCCTCTTCTTTGCTGATTTCACTCCCCCTTGATTCTTCCTCAGATTTCTTAGGACCATCAAATTCTCCAGCATCCAAATGCTCGTAGTATTTAGTGTGTACGGACCGAAAGATTTCCATAGGGTTAGTCCTATCATTACTGGTTCGAAGTTGGACTAGTCTTGACTCATCATCCTGAGTGTCACTTCCTATGTGGATTATGAAAGTGTCTTCTTTGATCTGCTCCCCTATGGCCAATGTGGTTACTGCTCTGAGAAGATCAGCTGTAATCTCTTTAATTACCTATGGATTGTCTTTTGAAGTTACGGCAGGCTGAATTAGAGAAGTGGGATCACTCTCCTGGTCTTCCCCTAATGCATTTACTGACCCTGTTGATGAAGTCATCTTTGGGGAATCTGGTAGTGCAAGCATATCCTTCCAATTGTACTCGTCTGTCCATCCTTCTTTTAGGTTATACACTGAACCTTGAGAATGGGATTGGTATGAGGGTGATGAGGGATATGAAGTGGGATGGTATGAAGAGGATATAATGTGAGAGGTAGGGTATGAAGATTGGGGGTGATAGGATGAAGAGGTTCCTCCACTTTAATGGTGGGGGAAAGGTTGATGATATGGTAGAGGTTGATGATATGGCAGGGGTTGCTAATGTGGTGGAGGCTAGTACTGCGGTGTGATGGATTCTTTTGATGAGGAGGGATGGACAGGGGGCACCCAATCTTTTGAATCTTCCTCTGATGATTCTCTTCTTCTAGGGGTTCTTATGACTCCAACCCTTTGACTCATGATTTTCCTATAAGCACGGGCATTCATATGATTCTTCTGAGCTCTAGGTACAATGAGTTGAGTGGGGTCACTCTCCATAGTTTCTTCATCCTGATTGTTCACATGATCAGGGAGTGGGTTGGTATTGACATTGGGAGGCTACTTGATTTTGATCTCAATGGTTCCATTGTCTACCAAGTCCTGAATTGCATGCTATAAACCCAAACATCTTTCAGTATTGTGCCCTTTTTGAGTGTGGTACGCACAATACTCATGATCCCTATACCAAGCTGGAGGAGGGTTCCTGATCACTCTTGGAGCCATTATCCCTCCCAATCCTTGCCTCTTTAACTTCTCGTATGCAACTGTTATGGGCATTCCCAGATCAGAAAATTGCCTTCCTGGGTGAGGAGCCTTTTGGGTGGGTGCATCTGCTTGTATTATGAAGGGTTGTAAAGAGGTGGCTGACGAGATTGACTACTGAAGTGCACTCACCATATTAGTTTTTGGACCCTTTCCCCATCGGACTCGGCTGTTCTTGCTTGTATCTTGGGAGGAACCTTGATACAAGGCCTCTCTCAGAATTCTGTTCTCCACCCGTATACCTGTGGCTATCAAAGAAATAAAATTTTGTAAATGTTGATAATAAAGAACATCATAGTAGGGCTTTGACAAGTTCTCTATTAACTTCTCTACCTGCTCTGCTTTTGAAGTCCCATCTACCATCTTGGTGGCCTTGTCTCTGAATCTCATCAAGATGGTAGTGAATCCTTCCTTAGGCTACTGCCTCAATGTCTGAAGCTCCCGACATTTCACATCCACCTTAGTATTGTAGGAGTACTGTTTGGTGAGGGCCTTTAGCACCATCATCCAATTTTGAGTTTGTGATGATTCCAACTGTGTGAGCCACCTCAGTGCCGGTCCCGATATGGTTAACATGAAGGCTTGCCCCATTTGATTATCTACAAGTTGCCACGATTTGGTGATGCTGAGGAAGACCTTGAGATGAGCCTTGGGTTCTCCTGACCCATCAAATCTATCAATCTGCCACTTAAAATTTTTTGGAATTCTTACTCTAGAGAAGAAACTCATTTCCTCAGAATCCACTGCTTGGCCTTCTGAGCATTTTCTCTCTTGAATCATGTTCTTTAACTTCTCTAACTGCTCTCTGAGTTTCCTTTCTTTCTCTGTCTCAGGAGGCTCAAAGTGGACATGTGTTGCAAATTTCTCTTCTTCATCTTCAATCACTACCCTAGGAGGAGGGACCCTGGAATAGGCTCCTCATTGACCATTCAGCCGGGTAGGTGAAGATCCTCTCTGACCGGTTGGCTGGACATGCTCTGGTTCCCCTGAGTCGACTCTGGAAGAATTTCCATATGATCTGTAGCTCCATTCTGGTCTACATCTCTTGCAGCCAGTGTTGGCTCATTCCTAGGATCTACTCTGGGAGGGTTCTGAAGTGTATGCACTATCTAAGCTATCCCTCTTTTGACTTCAACCATTTCTGTCTACAAGGTCTCCATGGGACAAACCCAAGCCTGTTCAGGTGTTTCCATGTTAGGTGGATCTATGCTTATTGGGCTGTAATCACCTGGTAGTAGACAATCTTGAAGAGATGACAGAGGTGATTCTGAATTTAGGCGAGTCAACCGATTACCCTAACACATCCAAAGGGACCGCGGTGAACACTTGTGGTGTGGAATTGTGCCTGAACCAAAAGTGGTTTATTTTAGGATTCTTGAATTCCCAACCGCTTATTCATACATTCACTAAATTAACAAATGTTAATTCATCCATGGTCAGTCTGCTAAATGGTAGGGGTGGATAGGGTATAATGCCCTTAGTCCACCCAATGCCATAAGCAGGAAGTTCATACAAATAGTTTGTTGAGAATATTCCCATAAGACATTCTATGTAATAAAGTCATGCTTTCCTTGCTCTTTTTGCACTAGGTGTCCTTCCACCTGATTTTCTCGGGACTTCTAGGGACTTGATGTGACTCTGGCGGGATTGCCCCTGAGTCACGTATCTAGACCTTTTCTTTAAGGAAGAGGGACACCTTTTATCCAAAACCACTTTAGGAAAGCACTTCTTTACAATGGGAATATAGTGTAGGAACATTCCTTTTCAAGACTCCAAACAAGTTTTACAGTTAGCTTGTGGCGCTCCTAGTTTCTTCATTTATTTTCTACATGATGCGAGCATGCGGTGGATGCAATAGGACCGATAAGGCTTCCTTAATAGGATCTATATACGCAAGGTACGTGATCCTTTTGATATACCCATAGGTACGAGATCAAGAGGGTGACTTCCTTGCCCATTATTCATGACTACACACGAGGTTAAGCAATTGGCCATGGGGTCGTGGAACCGTGAGTGATTGTGTGCAAAAGTGTAATGTAGGGTAACCATCATTTGATCTCAGAATGCCGTAAAGTGATCGAACCTCCCCGAGGGTGCTGACACAAATATGGACATCCTCGCCGTTTGATGATGCATTCAGTCTCAGAATGCTATAAAGTGCACGGACCTCCTCGAGGGTGCTAACATAGATACAATATCCTCGCCATTTGACGATACCTTCCACTCTTATATAGGAAGTGGGTATCATTTTCTCTCAAAGTACTCTCCAAGACATGCGCTAACCTCCCTGAGGGTGTGGGCATAACAAGGAGTCCCTCGCCAAATAATTTCACTTTGTGCACAATGCATGATGTGGTTAGCAAATACAATTACAAACATGGGGTTAGCCAAACACGTTTTCAAACAAATGTGGTGAAAAATGTTCTTGTATTTAAAGGTAGCATCTAGTATTGGAAGCTTGACATTTATCCCCAATGGAGTCACCACTGTGAGGGTAACGGCCAAAGATGGATGGGCTATGCATCCCCCATCCTCTCTCCTCTCTCTCTCTTCACCTTCATGTGAGGGGGAGGGGTTCGAGTTGTGTGTGCTTTGTTTGCGGGCCTTGCACCACATTATCACCGCTTGGAGATATGTGGAGGCCACTTTCGCAAGAGTGTAAAATTTATCATTTGAGACGATGGTTTTGATGATGGTCCAATTCAAGGATCGAGATCATGCAAACGGGGTTTGGAGTTGCCACCTAGGGTTTGGTCTGGTCCAGAAATTTGGGGTAAGTGTCAGGTTACAGAGTTGAGAAGGTGTTAAGCACCCAATCTGCCTAATTCAACTAGTCTTCTTACTAGATGCTTGAGAACGAACATTTTCCATAATTATTACTATTCCACATGTATGGCTAAGTTATCACACATATATACATTAATTGAATTCAATCTACTATATACACTAAGGCCTGTTTAAAGTCTACATTATGACAAGTTGGTTAAGAAATTATACCTGAGCTTAACCCCTGTTTCGGGTCAAGAGTGGTGGGCCCCTAATTAGTACTGGCTCGGACTGTCTTTCATGTTCTCCGTAATCAGGGGAGAAATTACCTCCAACTTCCTTTCTCAAGAGATGCTAATTGTGATGGTATCAGGATAGAGTTCCAGCTAGGAACGGTCACTTTTGGATTTGGATTCGAATAGAGCTTCGGCTAAGGAAGGCTATTTCTGGATTTGGATTAAAATAGAGCCTTAGCTAGGGAAGGCTATTTCTAGGCTTGGTCTGAGGTGGCACTCTGACAGAGCATTCACTGGGGATAGGCTAAGGAAGGGCTAGGCTGAGCTGGCACTTCGACAGATCTTTCACTAGGAATGGCTATTTCTGAAAATATTCTAGGGACACTTGGATAGAGGTTCGGCTAGGAAAGGCTATTTCTGGGCTTAGGATGAAGTAGCACTCCGACAGAGCTTCCACGAGGGATAAGCTAAGGGAGGGCTAGGCTGATGTGGCACTTCGGCAGAGCTTTTGCTGGAAATGGTTATTTCTAGAAATATTCCAAGGACACTCGGACAAAGGTTCAGCTAGGAAAGACTATTTCTAAAAAGAAACAAGTAGACCTAAAAATAGATTGAAGAACTCTAAAGTCCCAAAGAACACTTTAAATATCCGAACAGAGTTTCAGATCTTAACAAAGATCTCTTCGTAGACCCGAAGAACCTCAAAAAGGTGGTTTCTATCTCAAGAACGCTCAAGAATGCTAAAAAACACTTAAGAATACTCAAGAACACTCAAGGGAGGTGGCTCAAGAACATACTATTTTTGGCTAAAAACTAGATCTAACTAAGAATTTAGACTGAAGATCTTCAAGATCCCGAAGAACACTTTGAAGATCCGAATGAGTTTTTAGATCTTGATGAAGATCGCTCCAAAGATTAGAAGAAAATCAAGAGGGGGGAGGAAAGGAAAATTTCACTCTGAAAGGGGATTCAAGTGTGTTGGTCTCTTTTTTTTAAGGGAGGGGGGATATTTGTATTTTTTCCAACCAAATAGGAGAGGGGGAATCTCTTTATCTAGTGGACGAAAGGGGGGCTCTTGCCTAAAGTGAGAAGCTAGGATTTTTGTCCAATGGGTAAAAGGGGGGTTGAAGGCAAAAATGTGAGGGGAGGGCTTTTGTCCAGTGGGTAAAAGGGAGTTTTCAAAAAAAGGGAGGAGAGAGAAATTTTAGCCTGGAAAACGGCGATTTTTAGTAAAGTAGAAGGAGAGAGAAGGTTTGCCGAAAAAGGTAGTTTTCAAAAAAGTAGGAGGAGAGAGAAAGTTTAGGCAAAAAAAATAGTTTTCAAAAAAAGGGAGGAAAGAGAAAGTTTGGCCGAAAAAGGTAACTTTTGAAAAAGCGGGAGAGAGAAGGTTTAGCCACAAAAGGCAATTTTTGGAAAAGTAGGAGGAGAGAGAAGGTTTAGCCAGAAAAGGCAGTTTTCAAAAAAGCGGGAGGAGAGAGAAGGTTTAGCTAGAAAAGGCAATTTTTTAAAAAGTTGGAGGAGAGAGAAGGTTTAGCCAGAAAAGACAGTTTTCAGAAATGTAGGAGGAGAGAGAAATTTTAAGCAAGGAGTGCGGGTGATGTCATGGGTGTGAGAATGGATGGGTGTGCGGGCAATGTGCATGGGTGTGCCGGCATAGTGTGCATGGCATAGGGCCAAGCACAGTGTGTGGTAGGGGTGTGCGGTCAGGTTGGGCTTGGCTTTACTGGCTGGGTGGCCGGTGTGCGTGACATGCGTGTGGAAAAAATGTGATTTTTCAAGGAAGGTTATAGGAGATCCGTTGGTCTGATTTTGGTATACCATATATCGTTGAAATTGTATTTCCGAGCACTATCCATCTATACGATCATCTTAACCAGATTCCTTTGTATATAAAAATCCAAAATTGGACCCCTTCCCTCCTGTGTGGGGATTTCTAGGGTTTCAAATCTGGGAGTGTTTCGGGGTTATCTGGGCAGGTAGGGGATGAATTTTAGGGTGTTTGGGTTAGGTGAGGGATTTTTCTAGGTTTCCAGTGGGACTGTCCGTGTGCGTGGCATATATGCGGGAAGGCGTGATTTTCTGGGGATGATTCCTGGGGATCTGTCGGCCCAATTTTGACGTATCATATATAGTTTCATCTATCAGCACAATATTATCGGCAAATAGCATACACCATGCACCGAGTCTTAGATGTGCTTGGTTAAATCATCCATAACGAGTGTAAACAAATAAGGGTTTAGAGTAAATCCTTGGTGTAATCCAATTGTAATTGAGAATTCATTACTTTGCCCCTCTGCCGTTTTGACGCTTGTCACCACTTCCTCGTATATATCCTTAATTATATCTACATAGTTGATCTTACCCCTTATCCTCTCTAGGACATGCCAAATTAGCTCTCGCAGTACTCTGTTGTATGCTTTCTCTAGGTCAATAAAGACCATATGAAGGTCTTTTTTGTGGGTTCTGAATACTTCCATAAGCCTCCTTAGGAGGTAAATAGCTTCTGTTATGGATCTCCCTGGCATAAAACATAATTCATTCTCCGATACCTTGGTTTCCTCTCTTAGGTGGGCTTCAATAACCTTTTCTCATAGTTTCATGATGTGGCTTCAATAACCTTTTCCCTCTATTATTGCATCTTTATAGAGGTATAAAACTTATGATAGAGTACCGCGAGAGCTAATTTGGCATGACGTAGAGAAGATAAGGGGTAAGATCAACTATATAGATATAATTAAGTACATGCACGAGGGAGTGGTGACAAGCATCAAAACGGCAGAGGGGAAAAGTAACTAATTCCCAATCACAATTGGGTTACACCAAGGATCTACTCTAAGCCCTTATTTGTTTGCACTCATTATGGATGATTTAACCAAGCACATCCAAGACTCGGTTCCATTGTGCATGCTATTTGCTGATGATATTGTGCTAATAGATGAAACTGTAGATGGGATTAACAATAAATTGGAGCTATGGAGATCAAGCTTGGAATCAAAATTTTTAGGTTAAGCAGAACAAAGACGGAATATATGATGTGCCCCTTCAGTCAATCTAGAGGAAGGGAGGGAGTGGTGAAGCTTGGGGAACAAGAACTACCGCCAAAGGGACTATTTTAAATACTTGGGATCCATCATTGACAAAGAGGGGGATATCGACGATGATGTGGCCTATAGGATTAAAGTGGGGTGGATGAAGTGGCAAGGTCATTGAGAGTGTTATATGACAAAAGAATACATATTAAACTCAAGGAAAAATTTTATAGGACAGTTATACGACCAACTATAATGTATGGAGTGGAATGTTGGGTTGTTAAGAAGAGTACATTGAATAAATTGAGTGTAGCGGAGATGAAAATGTTACGAGGCCTGTGTGGCAAGACCAGGAGAGATAGGGTAACAAATGAGCGTATTAGAAATGACTTGGGATTTGTACCAATCCAAGACAAACTCTGTGAGAGCCAATTGAAGTGTTATGGTCATGTGCAACGGAGACCTATAGAGGCCCCAGTAAGGAAGAGTGATCAGATTCATTTGGAGGGAACTAGAAAAGGTAGGGGAAGGCCAAAGATGACTATTAACGAAATGGTGTGAAACGATATGAAAACCGTAGGGCTTGACTCTAGTATGACTTCGGATAGAGTTATGCGGAGGACAAGGACCCGTGTTACTGACCCCTTATAGGGGATGTTCCTATGATGCATCTTTGTATACTGCTATATTTCTTCTTTTATCCCCAAATCTCTTAAGCCGCTCCTTTATGCTTCTTTACGTTTACTTATTGGATCCATGTAGCCGACCCCATTTAGTTAGGATAAGGTTATGATTGTTGTTGTTGTCATATATCATCAGAATCGTGTTTTCGAGCACTATTTATCTGTATGGTCATCTTGATTAGATTCCTTCAAATATGAAAAGTCAAAATTAGACCTTCCTCTCTCCCACGCGGGGATTTTCAGGATTTTGGGTAGGAAAATGTTTCCATCAGCATCTCTGTTGGTCGGAAGTCAGAAGTCGCGTCCAAGATCCATATTTCATCATAGTCAGAGGAGGGTGACAAAATTGGGTGTCTACACTTGGATCATGGAATAATTTATCCTATTTCTGATAACCAATGGGTAAGCCCAGTTCATGCAGTGCTTAAGAAGTCTGGTGTTACTATAGTTCCCAATGCCAATAATGAACTAATTCCAACCCATGTCCAATCAGGGTACAGAGTGTGCATAGACTACAGAAAACTTAATGCGGCAACCTAGAAAGACCATTTTCCATTACCATTCATTGACCAGATGTTAGAGAGGTTAGCTGGACATGAATACTATTGTTTTTTTGATGGATATTCCGGTTATAAACAGATCCCAATTGTTTTAGAGGACCAACATAAGACCACTTTTATATGCCCATATGGAACATTTGCTTACACGTATATGCCCTTTGGGCTTTGCAATGCCCCTACTACGTTGCAACGATGCATGATGAGCATCTTTTCTGACATGGTCAAAAAATTCTTAGAGGTATTTATGGGTGAATTTTTAATTCTTGGGAATACCTATTCTGAGTGTCTTCACCATCTTTCCCTAGTTTTAAAAATGTGCATATCTAAGAATTTGTTTTGAATTGGAAAAAATGCCATTTTATGGTTAAATCTAGTATTGTTTTAGGCCATGTAGTATCTAAGCAGAGAATTAAGGTAGATAGAGCCAAAGTGGATTTAATTGATAATTTACTAGCTCCCCAATCTGTTAAGGATGTCTGGTCTTTTCTGGGCCATGCTAGCTTCGAAAAATGGTTCATCAAGGGCTTTAATTAGCTAGCCTGACCTCTCAATGCACAAGTTGCCAAAGATCAAACTTTTGAGTTTTCTAAAGAGTACCTAGAATCCTTCAAGCAACTTAAGAAGAAGCTGACCAATGCACCCATTGTTCAAACACCTGTTTGGACTTAACCTATTGAACTAATATGTGATGCCTCAGATTTTTCCATAGGAGCAGTTTTGAGTCAAAATAGTATTAAACTGCCCACTATCATTTACTCTACTAGTAGGACCCTAAATGATGCACAACTTAACAATACAACCACTAAAAAAGAATTTTTAGCTGCTGTGTTTGCACTAGAAAAGTTTCGTTCTTACTTAGTTGGTTCACACTTGGTGGTGTGTATTGATCACTCTGCTCTTAAATGCCTTGTTCAAAAGAAGGATACCAAAGCCCATGTCATTAGGTGGGTTTTACTATTGCAAGAGTTTGATTTGGAAATTAGGGATAAGAAAGGAAGTGAAAACCTAGTTACAGACCATTTATCCTGGCTTACCAATTCCTTGACTGTTGATTCTCCAGTCAACAAGAATTTTCTAGATGAATAGTTCCTTATAGTGTTCAGTGTACCATGGTTTGCTGACATTGTCAACTTCTTAGTTTCGGGTGTGACTCCAGATCACTAGTCCACTCAAGATAGGTATCGATTCCTTTCACAGGTTAAGCATTTCTCTTGGGATGATCCCTATCTTTTCAAAGTTTGTCTTGATCAAGTTATCAGATTTTGTGTGCCTAATCATGACTAGCACTCAATCTTATCTTTTTTCCATGAACATATATGTGGTGGACACTTAAGACCTAAGAAGAGTGGCACAAAGGTTCTCCAATGCGGATTTTATTGGCCCACACTTTTTAGATATGCTTTTGACTTTTGCAAGATTTGTCCCACCTGCCAGTCTTTTGGCCGTATCAATAAGAGGAACATGATGCCCCTCAACCTTATTTTGGTAGTTGATATCTTTGATGTGTGGGGCATCGATTTCATGGGATTATGTTTCTAAATGGATAATGGTCATACCTTGTAAATCTAATGACCACAAAGTGATGGTCTAGTTTCTCAAAGAGAACATTTTTTCCCACTTTGGTACACCTCGTGCTATATTTAGTGATTAGGGTACGCATTTTTGTAATGGAACTTTTGAGGCCTTGATGAAAAAGTATGGGATCATTCATAAGTTAGCTACCCCTTATCACCCCTAAGCTAATGGCCAAGTAGAGGTGTCTAATAGGCAAATAAAAAAAAAATTAGAGAAAACTATTAATCCCAACAGTAAGGATTAGTCACTTAGGCTCATTGATGCTTTTTGGGCCCATCAGATAGTATTTAAGACTGACCTTGGTCGGTCTCCCTACCGTCTGGTGTATGGGAAAGCATATCACTTATCAGTTAAATCAGAGCATAAGGCCTTTTGGACCATCAAGAAGCTCAACTTTGATTTGTCTGATGCTGGTATTCATCGTAAGCTCCAACTATCTGAGTTAGAGGAACTTAGGAATGATGCCTATGAAAGTTCTAGGATTTATAAGGAAAAGACCAAAGCCTTCCATGATAAGCACATTCTGCAAATCTTTTGCAATTGGTGATAAGGTCTTATTGTACAACTCTCGATTATACCTTTTCCCCAGTAAGCGTAGATCCTGATGGGATGGCCCATAATGTATACCCCATGGGGCTATTGTCACACCCCACTTCCAGTAGACCCAACTTACTGTATAGGAATACCGGTGGTGTGAGTAAGACGCTTACTTGTCTTACGAACCTACTAGGATCTCTGATAGCAGTAACTTAATGATTAACAATATAACAATACAACCAAATAATAGCAGTGGAATCAGAGCATAATAGCAGAATCATAAATAAAATGGGGAACATCTAGTGATACTGTAAATATCCATAACCAGTTTTTCTGTTTACAAATATCCGAGACTTATAAAATTAAATTCAAAATATACCATCCACATATTTGTATCAAAATAAAAAGATATGCCAAACACCTCATGGTGCCACGTAAACACATACATTATAGGCACAATCCTGGTCATGCTCCTCTGCTTCTGGCATCCACCAGTTGCTCACTCCGTACTCGGGCCCAAAGGAAAGAGAATCACAAACTATATTCATAATTGTACCTGCATCATCATCTTAAAGGGGGCATATAGATGGGGTGAGCTTTCCAACTCGCTCAATGAGGGGTGGGGTTCATGCACAACTAAGCAAAGGCAATCGCATAAATAATTCATAATGCATGATTATAGAAATTAAACATATAGTCCATGATGCTCGTGATGCAATTTATTTATTTTATTATCCACCTAGCAATACAAACTAAGTATGGTAAATGCTACTACAGTACATTAGGCTGTATCATTGGTCTTGGAACTGCCATCAACTACACAGTGATACAAACCCTAGCCATGATTAGGAGCTTGTCGGTCCTGGTATGCGGCCATCGATCACCCAGCAAACCCCTGATAGCCCCTTCTTGGTACTCACGGCACCGGTATATCCATCGGCCACGTCAAATAATTCTCACCTCTAACCACAATCACATCCTACCATGGGTGTGGTATTCCGGGAAGGTTTATCAAACATAACATAGTTGCATTATCCAACTAATTACCCCTGTTGGTAAGGGGAGATAGCATGGGGAATGTCACCTAACCATAATATCCTACATGCCTTCATATTGATATAGTTAGTATAGACCACGCGACACTGGTATGTCCATTGGCCATGAAGCGGGTCCATCTCCAAATATAGTCCCAGGGTACACGATACCAAGAGCACTTTGGCCTCAAGGTGTAACCCATGACTATATACATATCTAGCATGCAAAGCATTTGAGTATGGACTACACAACACCGGTATTCCCGTCGGCCACGAAGCGTATCCATTTCCAAATGCAGTCCCGTAGTACACAATACCGATAACACATCTACCACAAAGTGTAATCCGTGACTGCAACTAACTCTAATGCACATAATCAATGCTTGAATGCATCAAACATACGACAATCACGGTATTGGTACCACCTCAGCCACACCGAATCCCGTCACACATATCGATATACATCTCATGTCATTTCAATCAAAATAATGCATGTGCTAGAATATCATTATCATTTAAACATTTTAAATAATCATGCAAGAATCTATACATGTTAGCAGTTCTAAAATAAATAAACATTCCCAAAAATAAACGTCAATCATCCCTCACCTTGTTTACGTTTAAATGGATTGGTTCTCAAGTACGATCATCGAGTGTCCAACACAATTCTAGCCTCAGGATACGTGCACATCACTGTCGTAGGCACAAAGGTAACTAAACATCAATATATGTCGGGAACATCAGGAGGGGCCCATGGGGGTCACCCCCAAAGGGTACAAGTAAGGTCCCATAGTGATAGTACTGTCACCGAAAATACTCACTGTCCACCAGAAATATTAGTGGTGTTAGCTCCTAAGGCTAACATGTTCACCGGAAAGAGCTAGTGGAAATAGGCCCAGGCTATTTCCAGTGGCATATTTTCGATGGCAGTGTAGAAACTGCCTATGAGTTTTGGGGCTCGAGCTCGATCACCAAGATGTGTTCTGTGGAGTTTGTGGGGGATGGTCCTATCATCATTCTAAGCCATTAAATTTCTGATTCCATCGAGCCATTTGGGAGATACATTGATCGAATGATCGAAACCTCAGGTGGTCATTTGGTTAATCTTGTTGTCAGAGCTCACCGAACTTGGTTTGAGCTCGACAACAGCACCGGGGAGGTGAAATACAAAATCCCCGTTCTTAAGAGAGTTTTTGGGCCAAGATTCCTCCTATACCTAGCTTACCCTAGCTTAAAATGAAGAGAGAGAGTGGTAGAAGAGGTAGCACTTACCTCCGGCAGGGATTTCGACAACAAGGCAGGTAGCTAGCACTAAGGTGAGCTTCCTGCCTCCTTCTTCCTCTTCTTCTTCTTCCTTCCTCTCCTCTCTTTTCCCTCTCCCATGATTTGTACAAGTGAGAAATGAGGAAATGGATCCTCTTTTCCACTTATATGATAAGTTAGGCCTTAGAGCCTGTTTGGTTTGGTCCTAGTCCAGTCCGAATAGGTTAATCCGACTTTCGAGGCACGTGGACTTGACTACTTTGGTCTGTAAAGTGTTCATTTCATGAGGAAGGTGTGGAGGAGGATTTGGGATCATCTGGGGCTGTTTATGATGCGAGTGGTGTGACCCACAAGCATCAGAACCTAACCAGCAGCCAAAGTGACCAGCGAAAATAGCCAGCAGAAATAGGCCTAGGCTGTTTTCGGTGGCATATTTCTGATGGTCAAGGTAGTAACCTATCTTAAATGCTTGTTGTCCACCAGATGGTCTCATACAGGTAGTTTCCCTAGGCTGTGTTCATGGTCTTCCAACAAATTTGGTGCATGTCGGGATTCAGGTGTGGGGTGTTGGTCACTTACCGTCTAGGATCAGAAGATATGAATCCCCTCTAATTGGGCTACCAAACAATACACAAATATGGTGGGTCATCTCTCCCCCTTCAACAATGGGCATTTGTGAGCCAAAACCCGATGGTACTTCCCACCTCCAGTCTGAGACCTATCACAACAATTCAAATTAGACAGGGTCAGGGCACGGGTGTAACATTCCCCCCACCTTATAAGAATTTCATCCTCGAAATTGAATGTACCTGGTAAATAAAACAATCCAGGGTACTGCTTCTTCATTTCCTCTTCCTGCTTGCAGGATGCTTCCTGCTCTTAGTGGTTCATCCACTTCACCTTGACAATGGATACGGTGCAATTGCGGAGAATGTGGTCCTTTCTGTCAACAATCTTCTCCGGATACTCCACGTAGGCAAGGTCCTCGTCCAACTCACAGGGTATGTAAGTCAAGATGTGAGTGGGGTTGGGAATGTACTTCCTCAGCATGGATACATGGAAAACATCGTGTGTACCTTCCAACCCTAGTGGTAAAGCTATCCTATAAGCCACCAGTCTGATCCTCTCTAGCACATCGTACGGTCCCATAAATCTAGGACTCAACTTTCCCTTCTTGCCAAACCACATTACCCCTTTAACTGGGGAGATTTGCAAGAATACCTTGTCTCCAACCCCAAACTCCAGATGCTCTCTCCTAACATCAACATAGCTCTTTTGTCTGGACTGAGCTACTTTAATTCTTTCTCTGATCACACCCACCTTCTCACTAGTAGTCTTTATCAAGTCTGGACCCAGAATATGCCGCTCACCAAGCTCATCCCAATAGAGTGGAGTCCGGCACTTCTTGCCATACTGTGCTTCAAATGGGGACATTCCAATGGTGGCCTTATAACTGTTGTTGTAGGAGAACTCAATAAGAGAAATGTGCTCATCCTAACTGTAACTCATATCTAAGGCACATGCTCGAAGTAAGCCCTCCAATGTCTGGATAGTCCTCTCCAACTGACTATCAGTCTATGGGTGAAATGTAGTGTTAAAGTTCAATTGCGTGCCCATAGCCTTCTGCACACATGCCCAGAACTTAGAAGTGAATCTGGGATCTGGATTAGAGATAATGCTAACTGGTACACCATGCAACCGAATGATGTTGTAAATGTACAACTTGGCTAACTTCTCCAGGGAGAGTGACTTTAATTGGGGTGAAGTGGGATGCCTTAGTCAAGCGGTCCACAACTACCGAAATAGCACCCTTATGAGTGCGGGGTAGGCCTGTGACAAAGTCTATAGTGATATTCTCCCATTTCCACTCCAAAATAGGTGATGACTTTAATAACTGATGGGGCCTTTATCTTTCGGCCTTGACTTGCTGGTATGTGAGACATCTTGACATATGTGTGGTCACATAATTCTTTATTCCCTTCCACCAGTAGGAGCCCTTGAGATCCTTGTACATTTTAGTGCTACGAGGTGAATAGAGTATGGAGAGTTGTGAGCCTCTCTCAAAATTGTATCTCTCAAATCACCATCATTAGGCATGCACAACCTTTCCTTGAACTTGGGAATCCCTCCTTCAGTTAAAGAAAAATTCAGGTCCTTTTGGGTTCCTTCCTTGCAATCTATTATCAGCTTCTACAACTTTGCATTAGTATCCTGAGCTACAGTGATCATATCCACTAGACTAGGTTGTACCACCAATGCCAATAGTGACAAAGTGACACCATCCACTAGTAATTCCAAATCTAGTTTTTTGGCCTCCTCTATGAGATGCTCATTGGTGGTCAGTGATGTGAGAGTTAGTGATTGAGACCTCTGACCAAGTGCATCAACTACCAATTGGCCTTTCCTGGATGATAGTGGATAGTACAGTCATAATCCTTCATTAACTCCAACCGACGCCTCTGTCTTATGTTGAGCTCCTTTTGTATGAAGAAGTACTTGAGGCTCTTATGGTCACCGTAGATCTCACTCTCCTCATCATACAAGCAATATCTCCAGATTTTCAGTGCAAAAATCACTGCTGTCAACTCCAAATCATGGGTGGGGTAGTTCTTCTCATAATTCTTCAACTAGCAGGATGCATAAGCGATGACTTTCCCGTGCTGCATCAATACACAACCCAATCCTAGTTTGGAGGCATCACTATACACAACCATACAACCTGTATTGGTCGGAATAGTTAAAACTGGAGTTGATACCAACCTTTGCCTTAACTCCTTGAAGCTCTTTTCACAATCATCAAACCACTCAAATTTCACACCCTTTCGTATGAGTCGGTTCATCGAGGTGGAAATACTGGAGAAATTTTCAATAAACCTCCTATAGAATTCGGCCAATCCCAGAAAACTTTATATGTCTACCACACTTTTGGGAGTCTCCCATTCTAAAATTGCCTTCACCTTACCGTCAACCTCTATACCCTTAACTAAAACAATGTGGCCTAGGAATGCCACCTGTGGCAGCTAGAACTCACACTTGCTGAATTTGGCATAGAGTTGCTTCTCTCTCAGGAGTTGCAGTACTAATCTTAGGTGAACAGCATGTTCCTCTGCACTCTTAGAGTATATCAAGATGTCATCAATGAATATGATCACAAACTTGTCTAAGACATCCTAGAATACCCAGTTCATCAAATCCATAAATGCAGCTGGTGCATTGGTCAACCCAAATGACATCACCAAGAACTAAAAATGTCCGTACCTTGATCTGAAGGTCGTCTTGCTGACATCACTATCCTTGATCCTGAGCGTACTGGTGCTCCCCAGGGAAACACACTAGGTCTAATGAATCCCTTCTTCAGAAGATCCTAAAGTTGCACCTACAATTCCTTTAATTCTATGGGGGCCATGTGGTAAGGGGCTTTTAACACTGGTTCCGAGCCAGGGAGTAGATCTATAGCAAACTCTGTCTCTCAGTCCGGGGGCAAACCTATTAAGTCATCCGAAAATATATTGAGAAATTCCCTCACCACATCTAGCTTGGTCAATAGTTTAACCTTTATCTCAGTATCGGTTACAGATGCTAGGTACCCTTGACATCCCTTATCCAATAGCTTCTTCATCTTAAGGGTTGATATGATAACCTTCTTAGGTTTCTTGGGCTTATCCCCTTGAAAGATGAACTCAACCTCATCATGAGATCTGAAAATGATTATCTTTTCTGCACATAGCACATTGGCTCTATATGCAGACAACTAGTCCATCCCTAGAATCACATCAAAGTCAGTCATATCCAATTCGATCAAGTGAGCATTCAACTCATGTCCACCTATAGTCACTAGACAAGGCTAATATACATAGTTCAGACCTACTACACTTCATGTAGGGGTACTCACAGCCAAACACTGAGTCAATCCTTTGGGTGGAATCCCCATCTTCTTTGCAAATGTCGGTGAGACAAATGAATGCGAGGCTCCTGGGTCAAATAACAAATGTGCAAGCAATAATGATTTCAATAATGTACCTATCACTACATCAGGTGCAACCTCTAAATCTTTCGCAGTCATGGCGAACATCCTTCCCTGTGGTCTCTGGCCCTGTGGGGGTTGTGCTAGTCTGAAGGCTGCATAGGTCTATTGGGGCCTAGGTGGCCAGGTGTAGGGTGCATCACTCGACCTCTAGTGGGGGCATGTCCTGGCTAGGTGGCTAGGCTGATCACAATGGAAACACTTTGGGCTCAACCCCACAGATTGAGACACACCACTAGAGTGGACGGACTGAGAAGTTTGGCTAGCCACAGTTGATGTAAGGCACTCTGAAGGGTTTGCTACCTCCCCTGGAGTCAGTATCCCCTATAGGCCTCTTTCCCATTCCCTGTTGGGCCGAGAAGTTATCTCTATGCCTGTCTTCAATGGATTTGGCCACTTGGATCACCTCGGCATATGTCTGCAGCTTCAACCCAACTATGGTTGACCCAATTCCTGGCCTCAACCATTTCTCAAACTTCTTGGCCTTGGCCCTATCACCTCTACGATGCTCAGGAGCAAAATGGAATAGTTCCTCAAAGCATTGCTAATGCTCAAGCACGGATCTAGATCCTTGCACTAACTAGGATAACTCGCTCTCTCTCCTATCCTGAAAGCTTTCAGGAAAGAAAGTTTTCAAAGAAAGCCCCTTTGAAGTCCTCCCAAGTGGGGTTTGGGTCATTTTCCCTCAGAATGGGCTCAGTAGCACTCCACCAATCATCAACATCATTTTGTAGTTGGTAGCCCGAACATAAGATTTTTTGTTCATCGGTGTAACCCATCAACCTAAACACTTTCTCCATGCCACCAATCCATCTTGATGGATACAACAGATCCTGGTCCACTGGGGGCCTAAGCCTCTGAAACTTCTCCATCATCTTTTTCAGATTCGTCCAACCCTCTACATGTACTTGGGGTTGTTCTGGTATTGGCTTTTGGACATGCCCATATACATGTTGCAAACCTTGCCCATGCACTTGACCTTGTGCCCCACCTGACGTTTGAAGAGTGGCCGAGCAGGCGGGCACTGAAATGGGTGCCAGTGGAGTAGGGGGTGCGGGTGGTGCATTACGGGCTTCCATTGCCATTTGGATCTAATTATTGATCCTGACCATGAATTGGTTCTATCTTTCCTCAACTTCCCTCATAATATTATCATTATGGAGGCAACATCTTGAGCGGTGAGCACAGGCAGAGCTGGGGGTGCATTTTGGGGTCTACCCTGATTCTGTGTAGGGGAAGCAGGAGGTGACGCATGTGACTGGGATCGAGATCGGGTGTTCCAGTGTGACTCCTATGGAGGAATCCGATTAGTTTACATACATATACAATGTTGCATGTAATTAAAACATATGCATACATAGTGGGTCCCACACATATACACAAAAGCAATTTAGGGTTAGAGCATGTATCAGTGGGGTCCACCAAGTATTGGATCCGATCACACGCATATTAAGGAGGGAATCCCTAATTAAGGAAGTAAATATAATAATATAAAATAAAATAAAATAAAAATTTTCTTCCAAAAATGTTCACTAGAAATAGGGGGTTTCTTCACTAGAAACAGGGTCATTCCATAGAAAATATCAGGCCTGTTTCCAGTGGAACTGGTAGAGGCAGATTTGGGACTTTTTCACCCACCGGAAACACTCAGCGGAAACAAGCTCAGTGTTTTTGGTTGGGTTGTTTTTCGGTGGACCAAAAATCACTATATATAGGGTCAGGTTTGGGGTTTATTTCACAAAACCCTATTCTAATTTATGGAGAAGAAGAGGAAACAGTCAAAGGAGCTCCTCCAACCTATTCCCTACCTTTCTTTTGTGATTTTACGATTTCACTATCGATTGGCATCATCTACGCATCTAAGGTGAGTTCTCCTTCTTCTCTAACCTAGGTTTTTTGAGTTTTCTCTGTGAGACTTGCTTTACTTTTCTAACTTAGGTGTTATTCTCTAAAACCTTAGGAACCTTACTAAAATCATGTATGGTCATCATGTTTATACTTGCCACGCTGTCACACAAAAGCAACCGACCATTCTAGAAGAGGCCCAGTACGACCAACTATTGTTTCGCTCTGTGGCCGAATAAGACCGTTGGGAAAGCTTTGAATTTTGGAATGTTGACCCAGGAAAGTATGTGAGGACTATGGATTTTTGGTAGTTCCACCTTTGCCAATGCTTCAAGGCGATTTGGTGGTATCGTATCTTGAAGCCCAACCAGAGGTACAACCCAAGGTTGGTGAGGTTATTCTACTCTAACCTCTAATGCATAAACCACGGCATGGAAGAGATGAGGATCACTTCCTATATGAAAGGGGTCGAAATCTCCTTCAACATGAGGCAATTGGCTAACATTCTGATGGTCGACAACATAGGAGAGCTGGTCTAGTTCCCTCCTCGGACTCTAGCCTATGAGTTCCAAAATCCCAAGGTCCTTCAAGAGATGAAAAATATGCTCACCAAGGTTGCTTTTAGGTCATATCACATTGTCAACTACAGAGCCACCCCAAAGGTTGTTTGCATTGCAGTTCAGTTGAATGTCCTTCCTACCTATGGCCACTATAACAAGGTGTCTATGCTACACGTCTATGTGACATACTGTGTGTACATGTGGGTACTGGTTTGCCTTCCCTACCTACTGATGTGTTTCTTCACTTTGGGGTGAACTTGGAAGGTGAGGAGTACTTGGGAGATGATGTAATAGACTCAACCAAGATTCCCTGAAGAAGATGACACTGTATATGAGTGAGGTCTCACCCGATGAGGTTGAAGAAGTACAACCAATGGAGGTGGAGGGTCAACTGGGAGATGATGCCGAGGTTATTGGTAGAGGTATTGAAGGAGATGGTGGAGATGCTGATGGGGCTTGTGGTGGTGCTGGTAGAGGTGTTGGTGGTGTTGGTAGAGGTGCTAGTGGAGTTCCACCACTCGACCCACAGGCTATGGATTCCATTATTGCCTTCTCTTCCTGTAGCACTAGGGGCATAAGGCCTAATGGTCTCAATGATGTGATGCCCCGCCTGGACACCACCACAAACTTGCTGAGGAGGATGGACAATCGGCTTAAGAGTATAGACAGGAACTACTGTCTAATGGACAATAGGGTAGATGTAGGCAATGATCTTCCACCTTGTAATTTTGGTGCCACCTCCAGGAGTACATGGTCAGAACCAAAACCAAGGATCAGCAGGAGTAGTGGCTTAGGTTGCCACGGTAGTCTTAAGATTTCCCATTCGGTGTTTTATTTAAAATTCCATGTTCTATATGTTAGTTGAAATTTACTTTTAGTCAGTTGCTTATATAATTTGAATTCCTAGATTTAGACTAGTTAGGATTTCCAGCTTTCTGTCTTTTATTTTTTGAGAAAATTGGTGTAAGCTTATGTACTCAGTTCTTGACTATAATGAAACGGCTTTAACACCTATACTTGTCTCCTAATTGTGTAATTTATATTATTGTTGTCTTTAAGATTTTTATTTAAATTCTTATTTTCCCAAGTCATAGTTTAGTTGAGATTGTGAGTTAAGGCAGAACATCGCGCTCTGATACAAAGCTATCACACCCCACTTCTAGTAGACCCAACTTATCGTATAAGAATATGGGTGGTGTGAGTAAGATGTTTACCTGTCTTACGAACCTACCAGAATCTCTGATAGTAGTACCTTAACGATTCACAATCTCACAACACAACCAAATAATAGCAGCGGAATCAGAGTATAATAGCAGAATCATAAATAAAATGGGGAACATCTAATGATACTATAAATATCTATAACCAGTTTATCTATTTACAAATATCTGAGAATTATAAAATTAAATTCAAAGTCACCATCCACATATCTATATCAAAATAACAAGATACACCAAACACCACATGGTGTCGCGTAAGCATATACATCACAGGCACAATCTTGGTCATGCTCCCCTGCTTCCGGCATCCACTTGTCTCTCTCTCCGTACTCAAGCCCGGAGGAAGGAGAGTCACAAACCATAGCCACGACCATACCTGCATCATCATCTAAAAGGGGGCATATATATGGAGTGAGCTTTCCAACTCGCTCAGTGAGGGGTGGGCTTTATGCACAACCAAGCAAAGGTAATCGCATAAATGCTTCATGATGCATGATTATAGAAATTAAACAGATAGTCCATGATGCTCGTGATGCAATTCATTTATTTTATTATCCACCTAGCAATACAACTAAGTCTGGAAAATGCTACTACGGCACGTTAGGCTGTATTCCTAGTCTCAGAACTGCCATCGACTACATAGTAATACAAACCCTAGTTGTGATTAGGAGCCTACCGGTCCTGGCATGTGGCCATCGGTCACCCAGAAAACCCCTAATAACCCCTTCTTGGCAGTCACGACACCTGTATGTCCATCGACCATGCGGGATAAGTTCCTGCCTCTGGCAACAATCACATCATACCGTGGGTGTGGCATTTCAGGAAGATTCATTGAACATACCACAATTAGGTTATCCAACACCTTACCCCTGTTGGCAAGAGGATGAAGCATGGGTAATATTACCTAAACACAATATCCTACATGCCTTCATAATGATACAATTAATATGGACCACACGACACTATTATATCCATCGGCCACAAAGCGGGTCCATCTCCAAGTATAGTCTCGGGATACACTATACCATGAGCACATCGGCCACAAGGTGTAACCCACGACTATATACCTATGTAGCATGCATAGCAATTGAGTATGGACTACATAACATCGGTATTCCCATCAGCTCTGAAGCGTATCCATTTCCAAATGCAGTCCGGGAGTACACGATACTGGTAACACATCGGCCACAAAGTGTAATCCCCAACTACAACTAACTTTAATACACATAATCAATGTATGAATGCAACAAACATAAGGTAATCATTGTACCAGTACCACCTCAGCCACACCGGATTCCGTCTCTTACATACAACAATCACGAGGCGATCAGGTACCAGTATCACCTTGGCCACACTAGATCCCACCACACATATCGATATACATCTCATGTCATTTCAGTCAAAATAATACATGTGATAGAACATCATTATCATTTAAACATTTAAAATAATCATGAAAGAATCTATACATGTTACCAGTTCTAAAATAAATAAACATTCCCAAAAATAAACATCAACCATCCTTCACCTTGTTTATGTTCAAATGGATCAGGTTCCAAGTACTACCACTAAGTGTCCAATTCAATTCAGGACTTGGGGTACATTCGCGTCACTGTCCTAGGCACAAAGGTAACTGAATGTCAATAAGTGTCGGGAACATCGGGAAGGGCCCACTAGGGTCACCCCCAAAGGGTACAAGCAAGGTCCCACATTGACAGTACTATCACCAGAAACACTCACCGAAACACTCACTGTCCACTGAAAATATCAATGGTGTTTCCGGTGGACATAACAGAGAGCTCTTAAGGACAACATGTTCACTGAAAACAAGCCCATGCTATTTTCGGTGGCATATTTCCTATGGCAGTGCAGAAACTGCCTGTGAGTTTTGGGGCTTTTTAGCTAGGGTCTGATCACCAAGATGTGTTCCATGGAGTTTGTGGGGGATGTTCCTAGCATCATTCTAAGACATTAAAATCCCAATTCCATCGAGCCATTTGGCAGATACTCGATTAAACGATCAAAACCCTATCTGTCATTTAGTCAATCTTGTTGTCAGAGCTCACCAGACTAGGTTTGAGCTCGATAATAGCACCGGGGAGGTGAAATACGAAATCCCTGAGCTTAAGAGGGTTTGTGGGCCAAGATTTCTCCTATACATAGCTTGCCCTAGCTTAAAATGAAGAGAGAGTGGTAGAAGAGGTAGCACTTACCTCCGGTAGGGATTCCAGTAACTAGGCAGGCTGCCAGCACCAAGGTGAGCTTCCCTCCTCCTTCCTGTTCTTCCTCTTCCTTTCTCTCCTCTCTTTTCCCTCTCCCATGATTTTTACAAGTGATAAATGAGGAAATGAATCCTCATTTCCACTTATATGCTAAGTTAGGCCTTAGGGCCTATTTGGTTTGGTCCTTGTCTGGTCTGAATGGGTTAATCTGACTTCCGGGGCATGTGGACCCTAATACTTTGGTTTGTAAAGTGCTTATGTCATTAGGAAGGTGTGGGGGAGGATTTGGGATCATCTGGGGCTATCTACGATGTGGGTGGTGGGACCCACGGGAATCGAAACCAACCAGTAGCCTAAGTGGCCAGCGGAAACAGCCAGTAGAAATAGTCCCAAGCTATTTTCGATGGTCAAGACAGCAACCTGTCTTAACTGCTTTCTATCCACCTGCTGGTCTCGTACAGGTAGTTTCCCTAGGTTGTGTTAATGGTTTTCTAGTAATTTTGGTGTGTGCCGGGATTCAGGTGTCGGGTCACTTTTTATCTGGGATATGAAGGTATGAATCCCCTCCAGTTGGACTGGCAAATAATACACGAATATGTGGGGTCATCTCTCCCACTTCGATAATGGGTAGCTGTGAGCCAAACGCAGTGGTACTTCCCACCTCCGGTCCGAGACCTATCATAACAGTTCAAATTAGGCCGAGTTAGGGCACAGGTGTAACAACTGTGGAGATTCTAAATCCAGGAATAGAGATAATTTTGAAGGTTAATAGTCAGCATTTAAAACCATTCCTCGAGCTTCCTACTGCTACTAGTGGAGAGGTCATGTATCTCTGTGAATCTCTTTACACAGATGACTGACTTTTTCTCAGGTATGACCCCTTGCATTGTCTTTGCTTTTAATTCTTTCCATGCATTGAGGACATTGCATGACTTGAGTGTAGGGGAATTCTAGGGAAACCAGTTTCTTTATGTTTTTGCTTTTTCCCTTTGTTTTTGTTTGTTTTTGTTTTTGAGCATACTAAGGATAAAGTCCTACTTTGGCTTTTGGCTAATGACCATATCATTCAATTTCTTAATGTATGAAAGTAATAATTTTGATTATGGTACCCATCTTAAACACATAACAACCCTGTTGAGAAAAAAGAAACAAGCATGTGACTTAAGATGGGACTCTCCTTTGAAAAATAAGAAACTCTTGTTTTACGGCGTCAGACCATATGTAAGTCTATGGGTTCCTTATACTCTTGATTTAGAGTTGAGACTTTCTTTTTAGATTGGCATGAATTGACAAAATACACAATTTTAAATGAAGTGTGGAAAGTGATATAAAAGTTTATTTTCTTAGAACTAGACAGGGCATTATGCCTCAGGAATCATGGTGTCTTGATCGAAACTCTTAGGGAAGAAATTTCTAAAAGAACTCTGGCATCACTATCTATGTGGGCATATGCAAAAAGTGAAGCTACATAGTAACTTGGGTGTTTGGTGTTTGCTCCACCATATCATTCAGGCCAACAATAGTGGAGTAAGATAGAGTTTATTATTAAAGAAGAGAGAGAGAGAGAAAACCAAACAGTAGGAAAGTATGTGTAAATATCATCAATGCCTTGGTAACATGTTTGGTCAAAAACACTCCAACGCCTTAGTCCTTGATTCCCTATTACTTCACAAGTGGTCTTGCCTTAAGATAAGAATGTTTTGGAAGAGACAAGGTGAGTTCAAAATTAAGAAATATTCTTGTGCCTGAAATCAATATAGGGTAATAAAATTCAAGTGCGGGGGTCCCTAGATTAAGTGTAAGAGGAATTATCTTTGCTCTGGCTCGGTATAGACCCTACCCTTAGCCAAGGGTAGGATTTTTTTTTTTTTGAATTTTGGGTGTATATTCACTGCAAACACCCATGAGACATAACTCATCCACTAGGGGTGACCTAGGGGTTTAAAGGCTTGTTGCACATGCTAAGTGCAACTGTGATTCCTACGAAGTGAGTTAGTTTTTTATGTTTATTTTTTATTCTTTTTGTTTTACTCATGGACTAGCAAAGTCTAAGTGTGGGGGAATTCTGATGAGCACATTTATCAGTGGAATCTTAGGGTAAAAAGCATGCATTTTACCTATGGAAGTGTGCATATTTATCTTTTACGAAAGAGGGTTTTACTCTCTTTTTGCAGGTTTTGCGTTTACATGGCCTTAAGGACTAACGGGCATCGTATCTCCAATGTTACACGTAAAGATATCCCATTTCTTCTCATTGTTACAAAGAGGATGAAATTCTGAGTAAGATGGATGTGTTGCATTAAAAGTACACATTCGTTTAGACACACGTACACTAGATTATTCTTTTCGGACTAGAAAAAAAATAATGGACCAAAAGAGGACCGAGATGCAGGCCCAACCCGTCAGCAATTGTTCCAGGGGTATAAGAGAATATTCTAGATGCCAACAAAGTAAGAGGGAGCCACTCTCTCTCCTTGGGTGTGGAACACAAAATTTCCTATTTTTTAGAGATTTGGTTGAAGATTCTGTATTTTTCACCTACTTAAAGAACAAGGGGCATCGACGGCATTTCCACCAAAAAATAGAAGAATCAGCAAAAGAAGAAATCGCCCAAGAAATGGCTTGTGCACAAGATAGAAGAGGGAGAAAGAAAATAAGGAGAAAAAATAGGAAAAAAAAAAAGAAAAAAATCATTGGAGACTTTTTCTTTTCTCTTTTCTCTCCTAATTTCCACATCATCACCCTAGGAAAACCATAATTGGGAAACCAAATCATTGGACTCTCTCCTATTTTCTCTCTTTTCCCCTTTTTCTTCTATTTTCCACATCATCACCCTAGAAAAACCCTATTTATGAAACCAAATCCTTGGGCTCTCTCCTATTTTCTCTTTTCTCTCCTATTTTCCACATCATCACCTTAGACCTAAAGAAATCCTAATTAAGAAACCTAAATCGTGGAGAGCCTCATCTCTTATGATTTCTCTTCCTCTCTCTCTTCTCTCTCCTCCACGTAGCCAACCCAAGCTGGAGGACTCCTCTCCTTTCTATCCTTTCCCTCTTCTCTCTCATCCACATCATCATCAAACCCTAATCAAACCTAATCATTGGAAACTCTCTCTCCTATCTCCTACATTTCTACGCCCTTCCTTTCTTCTCTCTCCTCCACCTCATCAAACCTAACCAAACCCTAATTAAACCCTAATTGTTGGACCCCATCTCCCCTATTCCCTATAAATAAACATCATACAAGTGGGGAGGGCGCACTTTACAATTATGGTTTCATCTCTTTCTCTAGCAATTCTCTATTAGGGTTTTCTCTCTAGCACTTCACTTCTAAGGTTTTATTTTCTCTAGCTTTTCTTTAGTTCTTCTTCTAGTCTTCTTCTTACTTTTTGGTTTAAGCACTTATATAATGGATGTTTAATGAATGAATGCAAGTCTCTCTCTTTAATGCAAATTTTTATTTTTCTTGTTTTATGCCATTGAAGTTGTAAGTTTAATTTCTAGTTCTAGGCTTACTTCTAAGTGACAAGAACCAAGTGTGGAGCACCTCTTCTCAAGTTCAGTTTTCAAGTTCAGATTTGTCTTCTCTAGTCCTAGAAATTTCAGATTTGGTTTAGTCTAGATCTGGTTTTTAGGGCTGGTAGTATTTCAAATCTCAACCAAGTTTTCAAGAGCTATGGTACGGCGGTGCGAGGCCCACGGATAAGCACACACGACACACCCCTCCATAAAAAAGAGAGAGAGGAGAAAGGATTAAATGCAAGTCTTTTTCCCCCTCCCAAAAGAGGAGGGAGGGAGGTCATTTTCCGGCCGTGACCCTCACAAAACCCTAGATGGTCATTTGGTCACAAGTGTTGCTAGAGCTCATCAGACTTGGTTTGAGCTCAGCAATCACACCGAGGAGGTGAAATGATCATTCCCTGAGCTCCGAGAGGTGACGGGCTCCTAGTTCACCTTGTGTTCAACTATCCTAGGTCAAAATGAAGAGAAGAGACTAGTAGGAGATTTAGAACCTACATACAGCAAGGATTCCGACAAGGGGCTTGTAGCTGGGAGCAAGTTGAGCTTCCTTCCTCCTTCTTCCTCTTCTTTTTCTTCTTCCTTTCTCTTCCCTTTTCTCCTCTTCTTTCCTCTCCCACGTTTTGTACAAGTGAGAGGTGAGAAATGAACTCACCTCTCCTATTTATGCTAAGCTGTGTCCTTAAGGCCTTTTTGGTTGGTCCTAGTCTAGTCCAAGCAGGTTAATCTGGCATTCGGGACATGTGGGCCAACCTCCATAGACTCATATGAAGTACAAGTCATGAGGAAGGTGTGGGAGAGTGTGTGCGGTCATCCGGGGCTGTTTCTGATGCGGGTGGTGGGGTCCACGGGCATCAGAACTAGTTCAGCAGCACAAGTGGCCACCGGATTCAGCCACTGGATCCAGGGCCAGGTGTTTCCGGTGGTCAAGACAGTTAGGTGTCTTAACTATTTGTTGTCCACAAGTTGGTCTTGCACGGGTAGTTGCCCTAGGCTATGGACATGGCCTTTTGCAACTTTGGTGCGTGTCAGGATTCGAGTGTAGGTTGTCAGGTAACTTACCGTCTATGATCGGAAGGCTTGAACCCCCTCCAGTTGGATAAGAAGGAGATGCACTAGCAAGTGGGGTCATCCTTCCCCCTTTGGCAGTGAGTTGCTGCGAGTAAAAACACAAAGGTGCTTTCCATTGCCGGCCCGAGACCTATCACAATCAGTTTAAATTAGACTAGGTTAGGGCATGGGTGTAACATTCCCCCCACCTTACAAGAATTTCATCCTCGAAATTGAATGTACCTGGTAAGTCAAACAATCCGGGGTACCGCCTCTTCATTTCATCTTCCTGCTCCCAAGATGCTCCCTGTTCTGGGCGATTCATCCATTTCACCTTGACGAAGGAAATAGTGCAGTTGCAGAGAACATAGTCCTTCCAGTCACAATCTTCTCTGGATACTCCACATAGGCAAGATCTCATCCAACTCATGTGGTATGTAAGTTAAGACGTGAGTGGGGTCGGGAATGTATTTCCTCAGCATGGATACATAGAAGACATCATGTGTACCCTCCAAGTTTTATGGTAAAGCTATCATGTTGGCCACAGTCCAATCCTCTCTAGTACATCATACGATCCCATAAATCTAGGACTTAGCTTCCCTTTCTTGCCGAACCGCATCACTCCTTTGATTGAGGAGATCCACAAGAATACCTTGTCTCCAACCCCAAACTCCAAATGCTTCCTCCTAACGTCTACATAACTCTTTTATCTGGACTGAGCTGCTTTGATTCTTTCTCTAATCACATTCACCTTCTCACTAGTGGCATGAATCAAGTCTGGGCCTAGAATGTGTCGTTCACCAACTTCATCCCAATACAAAGGAGTCTGGCATTTCCTATCATACTGCGCCTTGAACGGAGACATACCGATGGTGACCTAGTAACTGTTGTTGTAGGAGAACTCAATAAGAGAGATGTGCTCATCCCAACTGTAACTCATATCCAAGGCACATGCTCCAAGTAGGTCCTCCAAGGTCTGGATGGTCCTCTCCGATTGTCCATCTGTCTATGGGTGAAATGCCGTGCTGAAATTTAATTGTGTGCCCATAGCCTTTTGCACAAATGTCCAAAACATAGAAGTGAATCTGGGATCTTGATCGAAGATGAAGCTAATGGGTACACCATGCAACTAGATGATGATGTCAATGTACAGCTTGGCCAACTTGTCTATGGAGAAAGTCACCGTAATTGGGATGAAATGAGCTACCTTGGTCAAGCGGTCCACAACTACCCAAATGGCATTCATACCCTTGTTGGTGTGGGGTAAGACCGTGACGAAGTTGTAGACATCCAATTTTGTCACCCTCCTCTGGCTATGATGAAATATGGATCTTGGATGCAACTTTTGACTTCTGACTGATAGAGATGTTAATGGAAACATTCCCCTGCCCAAAACCCTGGAAATCCCCATGCAGGGAGAGGAAGGTCTAATTTTGACTTTTCATATATGAAGGAATCTGGTCAATTCCGACGATATATGATATGCCAAAATTAGACAGATGAATCTTCGGCAATCATTCCAAAAAAATCATGCTTTTTCGCACGCATGTCGTGCCTTCCCGCACATATGCCGTGCACATGGACAGTCCCGCTGGAAACCTGAAAAATCTCTCACCTGACCCAAACACCCTAAAATTCATCCCTATCTACCCAGGTAATCCCGAAACACTCCCAGGTTTGGACCCCTTCTCTCCCCAGCCGCACACCATGCACACCGTGCCCGCACACCGTGCACACTATGCCCACACACCATACACACATGGCCCGCACACTGTGCACATGGCCCGCACACCTATGCATTCGCACACCTGTGACATCACCCGCACCCTGATAAAATTTTCTCTCCTCTTGCTTTTTTAAAAATTGTCTTTCCTGGTAAAATTTTCTCTCTCCTCTCGCTTTTTCAAAAACTACCTTTTTTAGAAAAAAATTTCTCTCGACTCGCTTTTTCAAAAACTGCCTTTTTTGACAAAATTTTCTCTCTCCTCTCACTTTTTCAAAAACTACCTTTTTCCACAAAATTTTCTCTCTCCTCTCACTTTTTCAAAAATTATCTTTTTGGATAAAATTTTCTCTCCTCTCGCTTTTCCAAAAACTACCTTTTTTAGTAAAATTTTCTCTCCTCTCACTTTTTTGAAAACTACCTTTTTCAGTAAAATTTTCTCTCTCCTCTCACTTTTTCAAAAATTTTCTTTTTCGATAAAACTTTCTCTCTCCTTTCACTTTTTTGAAAACTACCTTTTTCAAACTTCCTCTCCCTCGCTTTTCTAAAAATTTCCTTTTCCGAGCTAAAATTTCTCTCCTCCCATTTTTTATGAAAACCACCCCCTTTACCCACTGGACAAAATCCCTCCCCACCCATTTTTGCCTTCAAACCACCTTTTTACCCATTGGACAAAAATCCTATCCCTTCACTTTAGGCAAGAGCCCCCCTTTCGTCCACTGGATAAAGGGATTCCCCCTCTCCTAGTTCGTTAAAAAAAAACTATAAATACCCCCCTCTCCCTTAAAAAAAAGGACACCAACAAACACCTAAATCCCCTTTCAGAGTGAAATTTTCCTCCCTTCCCCCCTCTTGATTTTCTTCTAATCTTCGGAGCGATCTTCATCAAGATCCGAAACTCATTTAGATCTAGTTTTTAGCCAAAAATAGTATGTTCTTGAGCCACCTCCCTTAAGTGTTCTTGAGTGTTCTTGAGTGTTCTTGAGCGTTCTTGAGTGTTCTTGAGATCGAACCCCCGTTTTTTGAGGTTCTTCGAGTCTACGAAGAGATCTTTGTTAAGATTTGAAACCCTGTTCGGATCTTCAAAGTGTTCTTTGGGACTTTGGAGTTCTTCAATCCATTTTTTAGGTCAGCCCATTTTTTTCAGAAATAGCCTTTCCTAGTCGAACCTCTGTCCGAGTGTCCCTAGAATCTTTTTAGGAATAGCCATTCCCAGTGGAAGCTCTACCGTAGTACCACCTCAGCCTAGCTCTCCCTTAACCTATCCCCAGCAGAAGCTCTGTTGGAGGGCCACCTCATCCCAAGCCCAGAGATATCCTTCCCTAACCGAAGCTCTATCCGAATCTAAATCCAAAAATAGTTTTCCCTAGCCGAAGCTCTGTCAGAATCTAAATCCCAAAGCAACCGTTCCTAGTCGAAACTCTATACGAATACCATCACAATCAGAATCTCTCAAGAAAGGAAGTTGGAGGTCAAGACCATCTTCCCCTAAGCCAGGAGAACATGAAAGAAAGTTTGAGTTGGTACCAATTTGGGGCCCACCCCTCTTGATTTGAAACAGAGGTCAAATTCAGGTATAATCCCCCTCCCCATTCAAGCATAATATAGACATCTAATAAGCCTTGTTTTAGTGTATATAATAGTTTGAATTCAATTAATGTATATATGTGGGATAACTTAGCCATACATGTGGAATAGTAATAATTGTGAAAAATATTCATTCTCAAGCATCTAACACGAAGACTTGTTGAACTGGGCAGATTGGGTGCTTAACACCGTCCCAACTCTGTAACCTGAAACTTACCCCAAATCTCTAGACCAAACCAAATTTTGGGTCATTTTCTCAGGAATCGGACGCACCCTCAGGTCCTAGGCCCACAACCCTAGGTGGTGACTCCAAACGCCATTTGCATGATCTCGATCCCCGATTTGGACCATCATCAAAATCACCATCTTAAATGATGAATTTTACACTCTTACGAAATAGACTTCTATGTGTCTCCAAGCGGCGATACAGTAGTGTGGGGCCCACAAGTGAAGCACACACGACTCGAGCCACCTCCCCCTCACCATGAAGGTGAAGGGAGAGAGAGGAGAGAGGGTGGGGATCCATCTTCAGCCACTACCCTCACAGTGGCGACTCCACTGGGGATAAATGTTAAGCTTCTAATACTCGATGCTACCATAGAATGCAAGAACATTTTCCACCACATTTGTTTGAAAACATGTTCAGCTAACCCCAAATTTGTAATTGTATTCACTAACTACATCATGCATCATGCTCGAAGTGAAATCATTTGGCAAGGAACTCCCTGTCATGCCCACACCCTCGGGGAGGTCAATGCATGTCATGGAGAGTACTCTGAGAGCAAATGATACCCGCTTCTTGTACAAGAATGAAAGGTATCATCAAACAGCGAGGATGTTGTATTTGTGGCAGCACCCTCGGGGCGGTCCGTGCACTTTATAACATTCTGAGATCGAATGTGTCATCAAATGGCGAGGATGTTTGTATTTGTGCTAGCACCCTCGAAGAGGTCTGAGCACTTTATGGCATTCTAAGATTGAATGATGGCTACCCTACATTACACTTTTGCACACAATCACTCATGGTTCCACCACCCTGTGGCCAATTACTTAACCTCGTGTGTAGTCATGAGTAATGGGCAAGGAAGTCACCCTCTTGATCTCATACTTATGGGTATATCAAAAGGATCACGTACCTTACGTATATAGATCCTATCAAGAAAGCCTAGTCGATCCTATTGCATCCACCGCATGCTCGCATCATGTAGAAAATAGATGAAGAAGTTAGGAGTGCCACAAGCTAATTATAGAACTTGTTTGCGATCTTGAAAAGGAATGTTCCTACACTATATTCCCATCGTAAAGAATTGCTTTCCTAAAGTGGATTTTGGATAAAAGGTGTCCCTCCTCCTTAAGCAAAAAGTCTAGATACGTGACTCAGGGGCAATCCCACCAAAGTCACATCAAGTCCCAAGAAGTCCCGAGAAAAATAGGAGGAAGGACACCTAATGGGAAAAGAGCAAGGGAAGCATGACTTTATTACATAGAATGTCTTATGGGAATATTCTTGATAAGCCATATGAATCTCCCGCTTATAGCATTCGATGGACCAGGGGCATCGAACCTATCCACCCCCTATCATTAAGCGGACTAAATTTGGATGGATTATTGGTTGATAATCTAGTGAATGTGTGAACAAGGGGTTGGGAATTCAAGAATCCTAAAATAAACCACTTTTGGTTCAGGCACAATTCCACATCTTAAGTAATTGCCGCAGTCCCTTTGGACGCATCAAGGTGATCGGTTGACTCACCTAAATCCAGAATCACCTCTGTCATCTCTTCGAGATTGTCTACTGCCAAGTGATTATAGCCTAGTAAGCATGGATCCACCCAACATGGAAACGCCCAAACAGGCCTGGGTCTGTCCTGTGGAGACCTTATAGACAGAGATGGCTGAAGTCAAAAGAGAGATAGCTCAGATACTACATACACTTCATAACCCTCCCAGAACTGATCCCAGGAATGAGTTGGTACCAGCAACGGGAGATGTAGACCAGAATGGAGCCAGAGGTCATTGTGGGAATTCTTCCCGAGTTGACTCAGGGGAACCAGAGCATGTCTGGCTAACCGGTCAGAGAGGATCTTCACCTACCCGTCCCAATGGTCAACGAGGGGCTTATTCCAGGGTCCCTCCTCCTAGGGTAGTGATTGAAGATGAAGAAGAGAAATTTGTAGCACACATCCGCTTTGAGCCTCCAGAGATAGAGAAAGAAAGGAAGCTCAGAGAGCAGTCAGAGAAGTTAGAGAACATGATTCGAGCAGGAAAAGTCTCAAAAGGCCAAGTAGTGGATTTTAAGGAAATGAGTTTCTTCTCTGGAGCTAGAATTCTAAAAAAAATCAAGTGGCAGACTGATAGATTTGATGGGTCAGGAGACCCCATGGCTCATCTCAAGGTCTTCCTTAGCATCGCTAAGTTATGGCAACTTGCAGATAACCAGATGGGGTAAGTCTTCATGGTAACCCTATCGGGACCAGCACTGAGGTGGCTCACATAATTAAAGTCATCACAAATCTAGAATTGGGCGACAATAGTGAAGGCCTTCACCAAACAGTACTCATACAATACTGAGGTGGATGTGAAACATCGGGAGATTGAGACGTTGAGGCAGTAGCCTAAAGAAGGATTCACTGCCTTCTTGATGAGATTCAGAGAAAAGGCCGCCAAGATGGCAGATAGGCCTTCAGAAGCATAGCAGGTAGAGATGTTAATAGAGAACTTATCAAAGCCCTATTATGATGTTCTTTACTATCAGTATTTGCAAACTTTTGATGCATTGATATCCACCGGCACACGGGTGGAGAATATAATTCTAAGAGAGGCCAAGTATCAAGGATCCTCCTAAAATGCAAGAAGAACACCCGAGTCGGATGGGGAAAGGGTCCGAAAACTAATATGGTAAGTGCAGTTCAGCAGTCGATCTCACCAGCTACTTCTTCACAGCCCCTCATAATACAAGTAGATGCACAAGCCCAAAGGCTCCTCGCCCAAGAAGGCAGTTTTATGATCTCGGAATGCCCGTAACAGTAGCATATGAGAAGTTAAAGAAATAAGGATTGCTAGGGATAGTGGCTCCAAGAGTGATCAGCAACCCTCCTCTAGCTTGGTATAGGGATCATGAGTATTGTGCCTACCACACTCAGAAGGGGCACAATACTGAAAGATGTTTGGGTTTATAGCATGTAATTTAGGACTTGGTAGACAATGGAACCATTGAGGTCAAAATCAAGCAGCCTCCCAATGTTTATACCAATCCACTCCCCGATCATGTGAACAATCTGGCTGAAGAAACTATAGAGAGTGACCTTACTCAACTCATTGTACCTAGTGCTCGAAAGAATCATATGAATGCCTGTGCTTATAGGAAAATCATGAGTCAAAGGGCTGGAATCATAAGAACCCCCAGAAGAAGAGAATCATCAGAGGAAGAATCAGAAGATCGGGTGCCCCTCGTCCATCCCTCCTCATCAGAAGAATCCATCGTACCACATTACCAACCTCTGCCACATTATCAGCCTCCGCCACATTACCAGCCTCCACCACATTATCATCCTCTGCCATATCATCAACCTTTCCCCCACCATCAAAGTGGAGGAACCTCTTCATCCTATCACCCCCAATCTTCAATCCTACCTCCCACATTACATCATCTTCATACCATCCCACTTTATATCCCTCATCACACTCATACTAATCCCATTCTCGAGGTTCGGTTTATAACCCAAAAGAAGGATGGATGGATGGGTACGATTGGAAGGATATGCTTACACTACTAGATTCCCCAAAGATGACTTCATCAACAGGGCCAGTAAATGCATAAAGGGAAGACCATGAGAGTGATCCTACTTCTCTAATTCAGCCTGCTGTAACTTTAGAAGACAATCCAAAGGTAATTGAAGAGATTACAGCTGATCTTCTTAGAGCAGTAACCACATTGGCCATAAGGAAGCAAATCAAAGAATACACTTCCTTAATCCACATAAGGAGTGATACAGAGGATGATGAGTCAGGACTGGTCAAAATTTGAGCTAGCAATGATAGGAACAACCCTATAAAAATATTTTGGTCTGTACACTTTGAATACTACGAGCGTTTGGATGCTAGAGAGTTTGATGGTCCTGAGGAATCTGATGAAGAATCAAGTGGGAGTGAAATCAACGAAGAAGAGGATGATGAAAATGACGATGAGGATGAAAATGAAGATGAGAAGGATGGAGATGACTCTGAGGATGATGGGTATCTAGACTGGGATGACTACCAAGGACCTTGGTACAATGATTATGATGATAAGTCAGAATATTACTCACTAGAACATTCAACATGTTTCTCAGTCTACGCCATTGGCAATGATGACCTAATAGCTGATCCAACAGGTAGCATTTACCCTTCCCTGTGCATGGAGGGAAATGATTCTACATCAAATTCAGAAAATGAGGGAGAATTTGGAGAGCCGAGGTAAGTTTATATGGACGAACAGTACTCCACCACTAAGTTGGAAGAAAAACTGTGTGAAGTGTATTCCAACACATTGATGATGCAGGAAAGGGTAGAAGAAATTAAGAAAATGTTAGGGGTAGTAACCATCAGTGATCTTTACTACCAAGATCAATTGGATGATCTGGAGGAAATAGGACCAGATGACACAATCGCAAAGGCGGCAGATGCTGCATTCCAACAGCTTTTCAATGTAGTCAAGAAGCTACGAGCCAGGGTGGTGGATATTTGTGGAGGTCCTTGACTTTCCACCCTAAGCAGGGAAGGATAATCAGAAGAACATAATTCTATGGTGGGGATAATCACCCTAACCAACAGTGATGATGAAGATAGTTATCCCACCGAGATTATTGTGAAAAAACTAATCAATGTGATGGAATCTAGAAGTGGGAAGACTACAAGGGCAAGGCTCTAATAGTAGAGCAGCCAAAGGCTAATGAGGCCAAAACTAGCAGCGTAAAGAAAGAGCCAGAGAACCTAGTCTTGGCTCAACTCAAGAAATCCTAGCCAAACATCTCCATTTGGGGATTGTTGATGGCATTCCCTTCACACCATGAAGCAGTCTTGAGGTCTCTCGCTAATGTGCAAGTGGTGATTGAGATAAATCTGATGCACCTCACACATATAGTAGGAGCAACATATGCAGTGTAGTCTTTGATGTTCTTGGATTCTAAGCTTCCTAAGGAAACCCAACACAATCGGGCTCTCCACATTATAGTTGAATGCCTTGACAAAGTGGTTCCCCAGGTTCTTGTTGACAACGGGTCCGCTTTGAATGTGCTGCCATTGAGAACAGTAAAGAGTATCGATGTCAACTTGGTGGAAATGAGGTCAACCACCCAAACCATAAGGGCATATGATAATACCAAGAGGAAGATCCTTGGCATTATTACCCTTGCTATAAATATTGGTCTGGTAAAGTTTGATGTTGATTTTCAAATCATTGATATACCGACAACTTTTAACATGCTCTTAGGAAGGCCTTGGTTGCATCTTGCGAAGGCGGTGTCCTCTAGTCTCCATAAAAAATGAAGTTCATTCATGAGGGAAAAGTGGTCTTAGTGGCTGAAGATCCTAAAGTGGTTAACACTCTGGCCAACATTGAAAATGGGGAAGAACAGGACCAGGAGGTGTAACTGAGTGGTTTTGAAATAGACACCACTTGCTCAGCCATTGCCAAAGAAGCTCCGAAGGAGAAAATCCCAGCTAACTATGAAGCCATCTGGAGTCCGCCAATGAATCAGATGATGAAGAACATACAGTATTTTCCTGGCATGGGATTGGGGAAATATCACCAAAGAGTTCCAAAACAGCCAAGTTTGGCGATAAACAAAGGAAAGAATGGTCTCGGGTACACTCCTCCAACTGTCAAAGGGCAGAAAGTGCTGAGGATGACTAGGAAGATCTCCGTCACTTACTACCATACTCTCAATGGGTACTTTGTGAAAGAAGGAGAGGATTTCCTCTTTTGTGAAAATGTGGAGCCATGGTTTGATGAAACCACCGCCAAGATGCAACCAGGACTTGAAATTTTCTTCCAAGATGAGTTTGTTTGGGTGACTCATGAAGCGGAACAATAGAAAATTCTAGTCAAAGAAGGTGACCAAGACAGTTGCATCACTAGGATAGCAAAAATTGCACTGATTGAGACTGGGTCTTCGTCTGATGATCCTACAACATTGATCGAATCAAAGGAGGCACCTAGTCCTCTAGTTCCCATAAAGAGAGAATAGGAGAAGAAGATAAGGCTCACCTGGAGTCTGTCGCTTCCCATTGATTTGAAAGGTTTCATTTGCTCTCTCCTACAAGAGCCAAGAGCCCGAGAGTTGCATGAGCTCAAGCCCCATCCTTTCAAAAGAAGAAGTGTGTATGCTAAATAGAGGAGAGCATAGAGGATGATGGTTTGTATGTACTGTGCCCGAACCAATTGTAATGGGAAGGCTCATGAAGGTGGTCAAAGATGTGACTGAGGCACCGGGATGGCATCCCTCAATAGGCTCAAAAAGATAGACTTCATAGAAAAAGGATTGAGTAGTCTCCATCGATCTTCACCCCTCAAAAAGTTCAACTTCCGAGAGCATGAGATTGATCAGCTGGTATTCATGAAGAAGTAGGCACCTATCCAGAGGAACCATTGTGCCACTAAAGAAATAGCAGCAACTTTCTCAGAAGGCGAAGAAGGCCCTTTGTGACATATCCTCATCGATCAAGTCACTGAACCACTTCTGAACTGGACAAGCATTGGACAAGACTTCAAGTTTGCTCATGCTTTTGAGTCAACCAACCTGACTACCCTTGGTGAAAGCATCAAGCTGGTTATCAAGTCTATAGTCGAATTTGTTGTTTGTGATTGTGTCAATCTCCCCTTTTGAGAAGAGTCCAGAGTCCTTGTATAACAAGTCTGTTACTCCTTCTTTCATGAATAAAATTTTTGATTCCAAGTATGACTTGCCTCCTTTAACCAATGATGATCTTAATAAATATCAAGAATTAATAAAACAATGCAAACCAAAGAAAGCCCAACCCATCTATGAGGATACTTGGGTTATTAATCTAGGAACAGACCAATGCCTTTGAGAGGTAAAAATTGGCACTCCCTTGATGACGAAGAAGCAGAACGGATGAGTAATTTTCTGAAGGAATTCATCGAGGTCTTTGCTTGGTCTTACAAGGATATGCTTAGTATCGACCCCAACATTATGCAGCATCGATTGCCGACTTACCCTAAGGCAAAGCCGATAAAACAGAAGCGCTGAAGAATGCGACCAGAATGGAGTGAGAAGATCAGAGAAGAAGTTGTGAAGTAATGGAATGCGGGGTTCCTACAAGTGGTAAAGTACCCCCAATGGTTGGCCAATATTGTACCAGTACCGAAGAAAGATGGAAAGGTATGAATGTGTGTAGACTTCCGAGATCTTAACAATATAAGCCCTAAAGATGACTTTCCATTACCTCACACTGATGTATTAGTGGATAATACGGTAGGGCATGCTTTATTATCATTCATAGATGGATTCTCGGGATACAACCAAATAAGCATGCACCCAGAAGATCGGGAGAAAACAGCCTTCACCACTCCATGGGGAACCTATTGTTACAAGGTGATGCCATTTGGAGTGAAGAATGCTGGGGCAACCTATCAAAGGGTAGCTACGGCCATATTGCATGACATGATGAACAAAGATGTGGAAGTCTATGTGGATGACATGATAGTAAACTCTAAAGATTGGCAGGGGCATATTCCCGCACTAAGGCGATTCTTTGAAAGAATCAAGAAGTATCAGCTGAAGTTGAACCCTCAGAAGTGTGTACTTGGGACAATAGCAGGAAAGTTGTTAGGCTTCTTAGTGAGTGAAAGAGGCATTGAAGTCGACCCTATCAAGATCAAGGCAATTTAGGAAATGCTCATGCCTCGGACTGAGAAGCAAATACGAGGATTTCTGGGTCACATCAAATATATTAGCAGATTTATAGCTCAGTTGACTACAATCTATGAACCAATTTTTAAACTGCTGAAGAAGGATCAGCCCACGGAATGGAATGACCAATGCCAACAAGCCTTTGACAAGATCAAGGAGTACCTTATGAACCCACTAGTATTGACACCACCAGTGGAAGGAGAACCACTTCTGTTGTGTCTGTCTATGGGAGAATATTCTATGGGCTCTTTGCTAGCATAGAAGGAAATGGAAAGGGGGGTAGAGCATGCCATCTATTACCTTAGCAAGAAGTTTTTGGAATATGAGACCTGGTACACATCTTTGGAAAGAACTTGTGCTATGTTGATTTGGGCAACTAAAAGATTATGACACTACACGGTTTCCTATCTAGTGCATTTGATCTCAAAGATGGATCCCATCAAATATCTCTTTGAGAAACCGGCCTTAACAGGAAGGATGGCCCGTTGGTTTCTTTTGCTATCAGAATTTGGCATCACCTATGTTACTCAAAAATCTATCAAGGGGCAGGCCATGGCCGATCATTTGGCTGTTCACCCCATAGAAGATGGAAGGTCCTTGGATGATGCCTTTCCCGATGAAGGAATCACAATGGTAGAGGAAGAAGATACAATTAATGAATGGCAGTTATTCTTTGATGGAGCAGCCAATCAGAAGGGATGTGGTGCGAGAATATTGCTTATCACTCTTGACGGTCTTTATTTGCCTTCGTCATTCCGCATCGACTTCCCCTGTACCAACAACTTTGCTGAGTATGAAGTTTGTGCTTTAGGGCTCGAAACTGCTTTAACCATTGGGGTGAAAAGGATCAAGGTTTATAGTGATTCATCCATTGTCATCTATCAGAGACAGGGAAAGTGGAAAACTAGAGATGAGAATCTAAAACCATATCAAGAGCATTTGGAAGAGGTGATTGAACACTTTGAGAGGATCTCATTCGAATACTTTCAGAGGGATAATAACAGGTTTACTGATGCCCTTGCAACCTTGGCTTCTATGGTAGAGTGCAACCCTATGGCTAGAGTTTGACTATTCTTGGTAGAACAAAGAAGCAAGCCCATTTATCAGAATTCGGTGAACTCTCTCATTGTAGATGGTCGGTCTTGGTTCGCTCATATAGTGGATTTCATCAGGGAAAGGAAGTATCCAGTTGAAGCAACTGACAAAGAGAAGAAATTTTTGAGAAGATATGGCACCCAGTTTATTCTCTAAGAGGAGTTGTTATACAAATGGTCCTATGATGGAATGCAGTTGTTGTGTGTAGATGAGGAACAAGCTACAACCATTATGGAAGAAATTCATCAAGGTCTTTGTGGACCCCACATGAATGCCAAGATGTTATCTAAGAAGATCCTCAAGCTGGGATATTACTGGAACACAATAGAAGCAAATTGCGTGGACTTCGTCAAGAAATGCCACAAGTGTTAGATATTTGCTAATATCATACATATCCTGCCAACAGAGTTGCATTCGCTCAGTTCACCTTGGCCATTCTCCACTTGGGGCATTGATATCATTGGAAAGGTCAACCCTAACGCATCCAATGGCCACAAATTCATCTTGGTAGCCATTGATTATTTCACCAAGTGGATAGAAGCTCAATCCTATGCAGTCCTCACATCTGCTAAGGTGGCTAGGTTCATCCAGAAAAAAATCATTTCCCGATATGGAGTACCTCAAGAATTGATATCGGATCAGGGATCCCATTTCTGAGGCAAGACCAATAAAATTTGCACAAAATTTGGGATCAGAAGGTATCACTCTACCACTTACAGGCCACAGACCAATGGGACAATAGAAGCAGCTAACAAGAATATCAAAATCATTCTGTAGAAAATGATGGAAACATACAAGGATTGGGTTGATAAGTTATCCCTTGCCTTATGGGCATACCAGACTTCTGTACGATCCTCGACAGGGGCAACCCCTTTCTCTTTGGTATATAGGGTTGAGGCGGTTCTACCCATAGAAATCCTAGTACCATTCCTAAGGGTGCTTCTTGATAGTCAGCTACCTGAAGGAGAGTGGGTGAAGGCCAGACATGATGAGCTCAATTTTCTTGATGAAAGGTGCATGAAGGCCATGGATAATCTAAAGACTGAGAATGGCCAGGGCCTTTTACAAAAATGTGAAGCCCCGCCATATAGAGGTGGGTGAACTTGTTCTCTGAGAACAAAGAGCCCCAATTCATGACCCAAGAGGAAAATTCAGGCCCAACTAGAGCGGCCCATTCACTGTCAAAGAAATTCTACCAGGCAAAGCTGTAAAACTCATAGACCACAACGGCGAAGAAATACCCGGACTGGTTAACATGGATCAACTCAAGAAATATTATGTCTAACAGGGTGAATGGCCTGAACTACGTCAGACCTGATTCCTTTCGAGAGATACGTAGGCAACTTGACATGTGTAAGTGCGGTCTAAACCATTTGAGGCAATAAATTGGTTCTTAAATTAATAATCAAGGTATCTTAAAATATCATCATAGTTTGTATCCCTCAAGAATCACCATTTGGCATGAAAGGCCATTAGGTATCTGTCATCCACCCATTGGTCCATCACTTCTTAACCAGGATTCTATCCCCAAGAATCGCCATTTCGTATGAAAGGCCATTAGGTATCTGTCATTCACCTATGGTCTGTCTATTCTTATCCAGGATTCTATCCCCTAAAATAAAATTGCCACTCGACACCCGTTTATCAAGGCCAGTTTATTCTCCACCCTTGATAAGTCAAAAAAAAAAAAAAAGAACTTGATGCAACAGTGGTAAAGGCTTGTTTAAATCATTATCCAATGAGTAAAGTTTTGCTAAATAATTATATCTTGTTGTTTGTATTGGTTTCAGGAAAATTCATGGGCTCGTTGGATAAGATGTTGAGGAAATGGACTTTAGACATAAATATGAGGGCACCAGGATTACTGGAATCCATGAATGTGTCATTTCTTGGCCAAGTTGGATATGTGAAGCTACATCACCAATTACTCTGACAGGCACCTCAACACTGGGATGCCAACCTGTATGTATTTCAGTTTAGATTAACGGAGATTTGCCCAACTATTGAAGAATTTCAGGTTTGTATGCTATCTCCAACCAAAGGCAGTTTGTTCCAACCCTCTTTGAAGAAAGATTTCTTAGAGAAAATTCAAGATTTCTTCGGATGGAAAGAAGAAGAAATAAAGCAGTTTGTCAGGTATGGGAATATCGACATTCTAAAGGTGGCTCGGATCTTCATCCAATATCTACCAATAGGAGGAATCCATTAGCAGCGATCCCTGGATGCTTATTTACTTTGCATAATAGCTCATTATGTTCTCCGTGCTCCCAGGCATGGTGCACCATCTGTTCTGATTGAGGTAATAAACAGTTGAAGAAGGGAGGTGACATCATCCCTACAGTTCTTGCAAAAACATTCAAGGGATTTGATGACATGAGCTATGGACATAAATTCAAACTAGACCATTATCAAGGAAGTCCTACTATTTTTCAAATTTGGCTCCTCGAGAAACTCAAGCTCACCATACCATTAAGGGGAAATCCACTCGGAGTTTTTGTTACCTGGATAAGAGAGAAGTTCTGGAATTTGACCTTATCACCGATTAGAAGAAGTACTTGCAGGAAAGAACTGTGTAGGACATCGCATAGAGGTGCCCATGGAAGCCACAAGAAGATTTTCTGATGAAGACCCCTGGCCACAACTATGTTAGACTGATGTGATTGACACACACGTCCTTTTATTTGCCTATGTAAATCAGCCGACAATACGGGCTCGAGGAGACGGACCCAGAAGAGTTAGTTTACTTTCACCCACCTCAAGAATTGTCTCCCCACCTTGTTTTTCACCTATCCCGTCTGTGGTAGGGAAGTGGTCCCCCTTTTCATGTAATTCACTTGGTAATGGAATGAGGAAGTATTTGGATTTTCGTGTTATCCCGATAATTCTAATTTTGACTTAAGTTATGGAATTGATTGTGCCTAAGAATTTCAAGCAAATAAAAAAAAAAAAAAGAGGAAGAAAGATTTTCTTTTGTGCCAAAAATAAGTTTTCATAGAGATGTTGAAATAAAATAATGAACAAACAAGGGGAGGGAAAAAGAAAAAAAGAAAAGAAAATATCCATGTGTTTGTGTTTGCAGGAAATGCAGAAATAAATCCCTATAGGTCAAAAGCCTTCATCTGAACCGTACTCTGAACCATGCTCATGAAGCTTCGGGGAGTCCACAGATGCTACTCCAACCTGCTCCAGCCTCTGGGTGAGGTCCTCTATCAGTGCACCCTGCTGAGCATTCTCCCGATCCTTGGCAACTATCACCTTGCACAAGCCATAGTGCATCCTCCTAATCTCAGCATAGATCTTGGGGTACACTTGAGAAAGAGCATATCATCCAAAGGAAGTCAAGAGTTAATTGGAAAATGATCAGATACTCACATAATCATAAGGAATAGGCAGCCCAAGGGAAGCATCTACATCTGTGTTCGGCTCTAAAAGATGAGGGAGACTAGGGTTGGCCGCATTGGGATAGGTCCAGGAAGGGAAGCCACAAAAAGGGACATTAGCAACTCTAAGAGACCCGCCGATACTGGTAAAGGGCCCTGCTTGTGAAGGATAAGTAGCACTGTCATGCAACCAAACAATAGAAGGATCTACACATCTCACTCTCCCCTGAAAGAACATTAGTCATGACCAAAACAAGGAAGAATTTGTAGGAAATACATAAGAAATGGCAACATACCGCTGGACCATTGGGGCCAAGAGGGGTACACATTGTCTCCTCCTTTAAGAAGACTCCGTAGTCCCTATCCAGATCAAGAAAGGAGTCCTCCCATACTCCGTTGGCCAAGTACTTCATCTCGTCTTCAGGGACAATCTCTGGACAATGCATAGTGGATGGAGGAAGATAAGGAGAAGGACGTGAATCGATGTCTGACCACTCGGGTAATACTCTCTCTCCTAAGTACTAGGCATGGCCCCATAGGCCCTAAAAAAGGACTCAGTTCGCAGACAGTTGAAGAACCCAGTCGACTCTTTCAGAATCTGGAAACACCAGGTCATGGAATGGTCTCCAAGTGGCCTGCAAAACCAAGGAAGAGTAAGTACAGTATCAGACATGGCATACCTCAGTGAGATCGTTTAAAAGAGAACGAGGGTGGTCCCCAAAGGATGACGTCGGGCCCGGACCACCTGGTTATCTCCCCATTTTTTGGCTAGGGGGAAGAGGAATGACTCAGGCTCCCTCAGTTTAGGGGCTATAGTTCCCAGATGTTCAAAACACCAGGGCTATTTCAAGAAATCAAAGTAAGAAAGTGCAGACCAAATGACTAAAAGAAAATAGATATGAGAAGGAAAGTCACCTGGATGATGTAGCCTACCCCCTTGAGGCCCCTATCCCCATAGGACAGTAGGTCCAGGGACCGCAGGAGATATGCATAGGTAGCTCCGCCCCAGTCCTAGGTATCTACTGTGCAAAGATTGTTGAGGAAGAACACTAGGTGGATATCTACTCTTCCTCAGAGTTCACTAAAGAGGCACTAGCCCATTGCAAACTGAGGGAAGGAACGTACTATCTCATGTTGCCTGGATTCTCCCCCATGCCAACTTTTCACCATCAGGCACTAATCTCTCCTAGGCGGATGCACATCTAGCCAGCTTTAATGGTGATACCGGTCAGATTTGTGAACTTCTCGGTAGTCGGGAATCTTGTGGTTAGGGTCATGGTTCTACCCCCAAAAGGAATGCCCGTCAAGGCATAGAAGCACATAAGCATAATAGTAATCTCGCATACAGGAAGGTGGAAAGTGTGTGTACTCGGCCACCACCGCTCCATCAGGGCCCCCACTAATGCTAGATTAAAATTTTGGGTCTCTACAAGGGCCGGCCGGCACAGATAGGTATCATCAACTATCTCCTTCACCCTACGAGGGAGCATCCTATGCCAGGACTGAACCATGTTTGGGTGGCTATAGGAGGATAAGGTAGGTAGTTCCTTCCACTCATGCTAATGGAAATATTAAATGAATAATAAAAGAAAAAAAGCAGCAAAAACAATGCAAAACAAGAATAAAAGTTGAGCAAAATAAGGAATGAAATGTAAAGACTTACCCAATAACCCCATATGGAGTTGCAGATGTGATTCTGGCTGTTGTGAAGGGTTTGCCCGGAATACCAATTGACCCCGCCCTCATCCCTGGGGGACAGACTGCTGCAACTCTCGAGCTAAACCTCTCCCAGAGTCTTCCTCTTCCTCCTTTCAACCATATTTTCAGAAATTACAAAAAGCCCCTGAAACATTCAAAATTTACAAAAAGCCCCAAAAGTTTCCCAATTTGCACGAAAGCCCGCGAGAATGTCAAGTTTTACAAATAGGTCCTCCCTCAAGAACAAGATGAATATCTTCAAGAACTCCAAAAGAAAAATAAAGAACACCAAGAACAAGAGGAAAAACTTCAAGAAAAACCAGAGGGTTCTAGGAACTCACTTCACTCAGAAAAGTTAGAATGAAGAATGAACAAGGGAGGGGACTCATTTTATATAAAAAAATTTCTCCAAAAAAAAAAAAATTTAAGATTCCAGATCAAGCATCAAGAATCAAAAGATTCCAAATCAACATCAAGAGTCAAAATCAAAAATCAAATTCTAAACCGAAAATCAAGAAAAGACATGATTGACCCAACCCCAGAGGTCTAATCTCATTGACCCCATCCCAAATAGCCCAGCCCAATTCGAAAGAACCCACTTGGAAGATCGGATAGCTTAGCCCTATTTGAAAGAACCCGCCTAGAAGACCAGATAGCCAAGCCTGGTTTGAAAGAACCTGCCTAGAAGACCAGATAGCCCGGTCCGGTTCGAAAGAACCTACCTGGAAGACCAGATAGCCTAGCCCAGTTCAAAAGAACTAGCCTAGAAGGCTAGATAGCCCAGCCCAGTTTGAAAGAACTTGCCTAGAAAACTAAATTCCCTGACCTGGAACATGTGAAGCCCAGCTAAGGAAAATTAAAAAAAAATCAAATATTTTTTATTTATTGCAAGATTGGAAGAACAGAGAATTTCTCTCTTGTAACCATCGGTCCCAGATAGTCCAAATTGGCTCGAAAGACCTAGCCTGGAGACCATATTTCCCTGAACTGGCACATGCGAAGCCTAGATAAGGAAGAATCAGGATCGAAGTACTAACCTTTTTTTGCAGGATTGGAAGAGCAATGAATTCCTTTCCACAATTGGCAGTCCAAAGTAAGTCCTTAACTTCAAAGTAGGTAGGAGATATTATCTGTTGCATTTTTCAACTCCGTCATAACTGAGCAAGATGACAACAGTACATGCTCTGGGTGAAAAAATGTGGTCGTTCTTTTCTTTGCCCTTCGACCGTTGGCACAAGCCTTGGCCAAAGAGGGGCATTCTGTAAACACCCAATTTTGTCACCCTCCTCTGGCTATGATGAAATATGGATCTTAGATGTGACTTCCAACTTCCGACTGATAGAGATGCTAATGGAAACATTCCCCTACACAAAACCCTAGAAATCCCCGTGAGGGAGAGAGGAAGGTCTAATTTTGACTTTTCATAGAGGAAGGAATCTGGTCAAGATGACCATACAGATGAATAGTGCTTGGAATACGATTCCGAGGATATATGATATGCCAAAATCGAACTAACGGATCTCTGGCAATCATTCCTAGAAAATCACGTTTTTCTACGCACATGTCGCACCTTCTTGCACATATGCCGCGCACACGGAGAGTCTCGCTAGAAACATAAAAAAATCTCTCACCTGACCCAAACACCCTAAAATTCATCCCCTACCTACCCAGATAACCCTGAAACACTCCCGGGTCTAAAACCCTAGAAATCCCCGTGTGGGAGAGAAGGGGTCTAATTTTGACTTTTCATATATGAAGAAATCCAGTCAAGATGACCGTACAGATGGATAGTGCTCGGAAATATAATTTTGACGATATATGATACACCAAAATTGGACCGACGGATCTTTGGCAATCATTCCTGAAAAATCATATTATTTCGCACGCATGTTGCTCACACTAGCCCGGTCAGCCCAGCCAACCCAGCTAGCCCAAGTAAGCCCAGCCTGGCCACACACCTATGCATGGTCCTACTGCACACTATGCGCAGGCTTCCTGCACACTATGCTCGGCCCTGCCGCAGGCTGTGCAGGGGCCTGCTGCACGCTATGCGTGGCCCCACTGCAAACTGTGCACGGTCCTGTCGCAAAGTGTGCAGGCCCCAGTCACACACTATGCACACTGTGCCCGCACACCATGCACACCTGGCCTGCACATCGTGCACATGGCCTGCGCACCGTGCACACTGTGCCCGCAAACCATGCACACATGGCCCACACACCCATGCATTAGCATACTCGTGACATCACCCACACCCCCCAATAAAAAATTTTCTCTCTCACTTTTTCGAAAACAGCCTATTCCAGTAAAATTTTCTCTCTCCTCTTGCTTTTTCAAAAACTACATTTTCTGGCAAAATTTCTCTCCTCTCGCTTTTTCAAAAACTACATTTTCTGGAAAAAATTTCTCTCCTCTTGCTTTTTTGAAAATTGCATCTTTCGGTAAAACTTTCTCTCTCCTCTTGCTTTTTCAAAAACTGCATTTTCTGGCAAAATTTCTCTCCTCTTGCTTTTTCAAAAACTACATTTTCTGGAAAAATTTTCTCTCTCCTCTCGCTTTTTTGAAAATTGCATCTTTCGGTAAAACTTTCTCTCTCCTCCCGCTTTTCCAAAAAACTACGTTTTTCAAACTTTCTCTCTCCCGCTTTTCCAAAAATTGCCTTTTTCAAGCTAAAATTTCTCTCTCCTCCAATTTTTTTCTGAAAACCCCCCCCCTTTACCCATTGGAAAAAAATCTTATCCCTTCACTTTAGGCAAGAGCCCCCCTTTCATCCACTAGCTAAAGGGATTCCCCCTCTCCTACTTGGTTGAAAAAAAACTATAAATACCCCCCTCTCCCTTAGAAAAAAGGACACCAACAAACACCTGAATCCCCTTTTAGAGTGAAATTTTCCTCCCCTCCCCCCTCTTGATTTTCTTCTGATCTTTGGAGCGATCTTCGTCAAGATCTGAAAACTCCTTCGGATCTTCGAAGTGTTCTTTGGGATCTTGAAGATTTTCAATCCAAATCCTTAGTTAGATCCAGTTTTTAGCCAAAAACAGTATGTTCTTAAGCCACCTCCCTTGAGCGTTCTTGAGTGTTCTTGAGAATTCTTGAGCGTTCTTGAGATAGAACCCCCCTTTTTTGAGGTTCTTCGGGTCTACAAAGAGATCTTTGTTAAGATCTGAAACTTTGTTCGGATCTTCAAAGTGTTCTTCGGGACTTTGGAGTTCTTCAATCCAATTTTAGGTCAACCCTTTTTTTCTTTCAGAAATAGCCTTTCCTAGCCAAACCTCTGTCTAAGTGTCCCTAGAATCTTTTCAGGAATAGCCATTCCCAGCAGAAGCTTTGCTGGAATACCACCTCAGCCTAGCCCTCCCTTAGCCTATCCCTAGTGGAAGCTCTGTTGGAGTGCCACCTCATCCCAAGCCAAGAAATTGCCTTCCCTAGCTAAAGCTCTATCCAAATCCAAATTTGAAAATAGTCTTCCCTAGCCGAAGCTCTGTCCGATTCCAAATCTGAAAGCAACCGTTCCTAGCCGAAACTTTGTCCAGATACCATCACAATCAGCATCTCTCAAGAAAGGAAGTTGGAGGTTAAGACCATCTTCCCCTAAGCCAGGAGAACATGAAAGATAGTCCGATCCGGTACCAATTAGGGGCCCACCCTCTTGACCCGAAACAGGGGTCAAATTCAGGTATAATCTCCCTCCCCATTTAAGCATAATGTAGACATCTACTAAGCCTTGTTTTAGTGCATATAATCATTTGAATTCAATTAATGAATTCATCATTGTAGACATCTTCTTGCTTGAGAACAAACATTTTTTGCCACCTAGGGTTATGGGCCTAGGACCCGAGGGTGGGCCCGTTTCTTGAGAAAAGGGCCCAAAATTTGGTCTAGTCCAGAGATTTGGGGTAAGTGTCAGGTTACAAAGTTGGGAAGGTGTTAAGCACCCAATCTGTGAGCCAACCAGCAGGCCAACCTCGTATGTATGCTGTATATGCTAGCTAGAGAGCCAACTGGCCAGCCCTGAAAGCATACAGCGTGTGTGCGGGCTAGCTGGTCAGCCCCACACGCATGTTACGTGTGCTAGCTAGCCTTGCACGCACATCTCACGTGCCCCCCGCACACCCCCTATGCACCTGTGCACCAGCCCTCGTGCCCCCGCTGCATACCCCACACTCCCCTACAGCACACCCTATGCGCACCCGCGCACCAGCCCGTGCACCCCCGCCACACACCCCACACGTGCCTGTAGGCCACCCCGCCTATGCCTGTGCCTGTGCCTCGCAGGCCAGCCTACGGGTAGTTGTAAGCCAGCCCACGTGCACCCTGCCTCCCAGCCAGAGCACCCTTGCGTGCCAGCCCCACACGCCTACTGTTTACCAACCTTGTGCACTACTGCCTTCCATATACCATACACCACTGCTAGCCTCGTACACACACCCATACATGCCCCTTGCACCCATGCCCAGCCTAATGTGCCACCGTCAATGGTCAGGATTTGTGTTCTACTGACTAAGGGGGTGAAGATATTTTCTCTTCACCCGCTTGCACATTTTACACTTTCCCACTAGCATACCCTACACTGTAACCTCCCATTGTCCCAAAAAAGAATATTCTCACCTCATTGGCCTAAAAAAAATATCCACTTTTTCTATTAGTCCAAAAAACCATCTCCTACCCCATTAGCCCCAATTTTCATTTTTTCATCTTATTGGCTTAAAAGAACCATTGTTTCTACCATCAACCAAGGGAATTCCCTTTCTCTCCCCATTGGTTCAAGAATCCTATAAATACACCCCTCCCTTTGGTTTTTCACAACACAACACCATAAGATCCAAGCCTCCAAGTGAGCATCCTAGAGAGAGAAGCTCTACCCTCTCTCCTCCCCTTCCCCTTTGAGATTTTTCAAGTCTTCAGAGAGATCTTCATAAGATCTGAAGTGTTCTTTGGATCTTTGAAGTGTTCTTGGGGCCTTCAAAACTTCTCAATCCTTTATCTTCTTTGAGTGAGATTTTGCGTCGAAAAAATTCTCCTTAGTTTCTCATCCCCTCTTGAGGTTCTTTCTGTCTTCATGGAGATCTTCGTAAGATCCGAAGTGTTCTTCAGATCTTCGAAGTGTTCTTCGGGCCTTCGAAGTTCCACAATCCTTAGGATTAGCCTATGCCCAGCGGTAGCTCTGCTGGAGTGCCACCTCATCCTAGCCCTCCTATAGCCTATTCCCAATGAAAGCTCTGCTGAATCGACACCTCAGCCAAAAATTTAGAAGTAGCCCCCTCCCTAACGGAAGCTCTACTGAATTGATACCCCAGCCTAAAACCCGAAAGTAACCATTCCTAGCCGAAACTCTATTCGAATATCACCACAGTCAATGTCTCTTGAGAAAGGAAGTTGGAGGTCAAGACCATCTTCCCTTGAGCCAGGTGAATCTAAAAAATAGCTCGTGCTGGCACTAATCAAGGTCCCACCCCTCTTGACCCAAAACAGGGGTCAAGCACAAGTATAACTTCTTACCCAAATTAGTATAATATAGACTTTATATTGACCTTATTTTAGTGTATATAATCATTTAAATTCAGTCAATGTACGTATGTGTGATAACTTAGCCATACATGTGGAATAATAATAATTATGAAAAATGTTCGTTCTAAAGCATCTAGTATGAAGACCGATTGAACTAGGTAGATTGGGTGCCTAACACCTTCCCAATTCTACAACCTAACAATTACCCTAAATCTCTAGACTAGACCAACTTTCGGGCCCTCTTAGTAGGAATTGGGCCCACTTTGGGTCCTAGGCCCATAATCCTAAGTGGTAACTCCAAACCCTTTTGTATGATCCTAATCCCCGTATTGGACCATTATCAAATCCCCATCTTGAATGATGAATTTTACACTTTTACGAAGTAGGCCTCCATATATCTCTGAGTGGTGATACGACAGTGCGGGGCCTGTAGGATAAGCACACACGACACACCCCTCCCTCAAGAAAGAGAAAGAGATGAGAGAGGATGGAATGGATGTAAGCCCTTTTTCCTCCCGCTCAAAGGGAGGAACGCAACATCATTTTCGGTCGCTTCCCTCATAGTGGCAACTCTACTGGGGATAAATGTCAAGCTTTCGACACTAGATGCTACCATTAAATACAAGAACATTTTCTACCACATCTGTTTGAAAACGTGTTTGGCTAACCCTATGTTTGTATTTGTACTCACTAACCACATCATGCACTGTGCTCAAAGTGAAATCATTTGGCGAGGGACTCCCTATCATGCTCGCACCCTCGGGGAGGTCAATGCATGTCATGGAGAGTACTTTGAGAGCAAATGGTAATCGCTTCCAGTACAGGGGTGTGGGGTGTTGTTAAATAGCGAGGATATTTATAATTATGCTAGCACCCTTGGGGAGGTCCATGCACTTTATGACATTCTGAGATCGGATAATACTATTCCCGCATTACACTTTTACACACAATCACTCATGGTTCCACCACCCCATAGCCAGTTGCTTAACCTCGTGTGTAGTCACGAGTAATGCACAAGGAAGTCACCCCCTTGATCTCGTACCCATGGGTATACCAAAAGGATCATGTACCTTGCATATATAAATCCTGTCAATGAAGCCTTGTTGGTCCTATTGCCTCCACTACATGCTCGCATCATGTAGGAAATAGATGGAGAACGCCAGGAATGCCACAAGCTGATCTGTAGAATTTGTTTGCGGTCTTGAAAAGTAATTTTTTTATGATATATTCTAGTCATAAAGAAATGCTCTCCTAAGTGGGTTTCGAATAAAAGGTGTCCTTCATCCTTAGAAATGAAATATGGATGATTTGGTATATGCGATCCGGGTTGATTTCTGTCAAAGCCTCACAAAATGCTGAATCATCCAAAAGACCCGAGAAAATTAGGAGGAAGATCACCTAGTTGGATAAGATTAAGGAAAGCATGGATTTATTGGTATAGAATGTATTAATAGGAATATTCTGGTTAAGCCATTTGTGTGTACCTCCCGCTTATGACATTAAGTTAACTAGGGGCATCAACCCCTACCCACTCCCTATCATTAAGCGGACTAACTTCGGATGGATCATTGGTTGTTAATCTAGTGAATGTGTGAACAAAGGGGTTGGGGATACAAAAATCCTAAAATAAGTCACTTTTGGTTCAAGAACAATTCCACACCTCAAGTATTCTCTGCGGTCAATTTGGACACGTCAAGGTAACCAGTTGACTCGATTAAGTCCAGTATCACCTCTGTTGTCTCTTCAAGATTGTCTACCGCTAAGTGATTACAACCCAGTCTATATGAATCCACACGATCTTGAATCACCTAGGAAAGTATGGGTCCACCCCGCAGAGACCTTACAGACGAAAATGGTCGAGGTCAAGAGAGGGATAGCACAGATACTGCATGCACTCTAGAACCCTCACAGGACTAAACCAGCATAAGCTACAGAAGAGTTGGATCAGAACAGACCTATGGGGGGCCTATTTTAGGGACCATCCCGCAGAGACCTTGCAGACGAAAATGGTCGAGGTCAAGAGAGGGATAGCACAGATACTGCATGCACTCTAGAACCCTCCCAGGACTAAACTAGCACAAGCTACATGAGAGTTGGATCAGAATAGACCTATGGATCATCGCGGGAATTCTTCCCGAGTTGACTCAGGAAAACCAATGCAAGTCAGGCCAACCGGTCAGAGAGGAGTTTCACCTCTCCATCCAAATGGTCAATTGGGGGGCCTATTCCAGGGTCCCTCCTCCCAAGGTAGTGATTGAAGATGGGGAAGAAGAGTTTTACAGTGCATGTCCGAATGGAACCTCTAGAGATAGAGAGAGAAAGAAATGTTAGAGAGCAATTGGAAAAATTGGAAAATATGCTCCAGACAAGAAAGAGTTCGAAAAGCTAAACAGTGGATTCTGATGAAATAAATTTCTTTTCTGGGGCAAGGATTCCCAAAAGGTTTAAATGGTAGACCTACAGATTTGACAGGTCAGGGGACCCCAAGGCACATCTCATAATCTTCCTTAGCATCGCACAAGTCATGGCAATTTGTAGACAACCAAATGGGACAAGCATTCATGTTAATCCTATCAGGACCGGCACTAAGGTGGCTCACCCAATTGGAGTCTTCCCAAACCTAGAATTGGACAACAGTGGTGAAATCCTTCACCAAGCAATACTCTTACAGCACTAAAGTGGATATAAAACATCGAGAGCTGGAGACATTGAGACAACAACCAAAAGAAGGATTCATCGCCTTCTTGATAAGGTTTAGGGATAAGGCCACCAAATGGCAGATCGGCCTTCAGAAGTAGAGCAAGTGGAGATGTTAATTGAAAACTTGTCAAATCCTTATTACGATGCCCTTTATTATCAACATTTGTAAGCTTTTGATGCCTTGATAGCCACCAATACATATGTGGAAAACAGAATCCTAAGGGAAGCTCAGTATCAAGGATCCTCCCAAGATGCAGGAAAGAACGCCAGAGTTGGATGGGGAAAGGGTCTCATAACCAATATGGTAGGTGTGGTTCAACAGTCAGTCTCACCTTTCACCTCTTCACAACCATTCGTGATACAAGCAGATGCACCCTCCTAGAAGGCTTCTCGTCCAAGAAGGCAATTTACTGATTTGGGGATGCCCATGACAGCAGTGTATGAAAAGTTAAAGAAACAAGGATTACTAAGGATGGTGGCTCCAAGAGCAATTAGCAAACCTCCCCCAGCTTGGTACAGAGATCATGAATATTGTGCTTACCACACTTAGAAGGGGCACAACACTGAAAGATGCATAAGTCTCCAGCATTCAATTCAGGACTTAGTAGACAATGGGACCATTGAAGTTAAGGTGAAGCAATCTCCTAATGTCAATACCAATCCCCTCCCAGATCATGAAACCGTCAACATGTTGGCAACAATGAGCGACTGGAAAAATTGGGATCCTAAGTTCTATGATCCAACCCATTTTATTAGGGATGCCAAGAAATACCAAGAAGAGAGGCATGTTGAATGGCAAGAGAAATTCTAGCTTGTGCAAAGGTTGTCCCTTCCTCCAGAATTGGTAGGGCACATCTGTGGATTCGTTAAGGATGCTTGTCAAAAGGAGTGGGACTCCTTTCGAAGGGTTGTTCACATGTATCAATTAGATAAGCACTTTTGTCACCCATGTTCTATGATCATGTAGACAACCTAGACGAAGAAGCAATAGAGAGTGACCTCACTCAACTTATTGTATCCCAAGCTCGAAAGAAGCACATGAATGCCCGTGCTTAAAAGAGTGCCATGAGTCAAAAGGCTAGGGCTTACAAGAAAGCCATTCATCCTTCCTCATCAACAGAAGAATCCACCAAAGCACATCTCCAACCTCCAGCATATCTCCAACCTTCACCATATTACCAACCCCCATCATATTACCAACCCTCACCATATTAGCAACCTCCACCATATCATCAACCTTCACCACACCATCAAGGAGAATGAGTTTCCTCACCTTATACCCCCAATCTTCAGACCCTACCTCTCATATGCCTCATCACCCTCATACCAATCCCATTCTCAAGGTTCGGTGTATAACCCAAAAGAAGGATGGATGGATGGGTATAGTTAGAAGGATATGCTCACACTACCACACTCCCAAAGATAACCTCATCAACAAGATCAGTGTAAGCCCCGCACCACCGTATCGTAGCTCAGAGATACAAGGAGGCCTATTTCGTATGAGTGTAAAGTTCATCATTCGAGATGGGGATTTGATGATGGTCCAATATGGGGATCGGGATCATACAAATGGGGTTTGGATTTACCTCCTAGGGCTATGGGCCTAAGACCTGGGGATAGGCCCGATTCTTGAGAAAAGGACTCAAAATTTGGTCTGGTCTAGCGATTTAGGGTAAGCATCAGGTTACAGAGTTGGGAAGGTGTTAGGCACCCAATCTGCTAGGTTCAATTAGTCTTCCTACTAGATGCTTAAGAACGAACATTTTTCACGATTATTACTTTTCCACATGCATGGCTAAGTTATCACACATATATACATTGACTAAATTTAAACTACTATATACACTAAAACAAGGTCTATATAAAGTCTACATTATGACAAGTTGGTTGAGAAATCATACCTGAACTTAACCCCTGTTTCGGGTCAAGAGGGGTGGGCCCCTAATTAGTACTAGCTCGGATTGTCTTTTGGATTCTCCTGGCTCAAGGGAAGATGGTCTTGACCTCCAACTTCCTTTCTTGAGAGATGCTGATTGTGATGGTATTCGAACAGGGTTCTGGCTAGGAACGGTTACTTTTGGATTTGGATTCGGACAGACCCTTGGCTAGGGAAGGATATTTTGGGATTTGGATTTAGACAGAGCTTCAACTAGGGAAGCTATTTTCAGGCATAGGCTAAGGTGGCACTTTGACAGAGCTTCCACTAGGAAGGGTTATTTCTAGAAAGATTCTAGGGGCATTCGGACAAGGCTTCCACTAGGATCTGCTATTTTTGAAAAGAAATGGATTGACCTAAAAATAGATTGAAGAGCTCTAAAGCCCCAAGAACACTTTGAAGATCCGAACAGAGTTTCAAAACTTGACAAAGATCTCTCCGTAGACCCGAAGAACATCTAAGGGGGGTTTCTACTTTGGGTAAAACTCAAGAACACTCAAAGGATAGGGTTAAAGAACATACTACTTTTGGGAAAAAAATGGATTAGACTAAGAACTTGGATTGAAGATCTTCAAAGTCCCAAAGAACACTTCGAAGATCTGAACAAGATTTCGGATCTTGACAAAGATTGCTCTGAAGACTCGAAGAAAATCAAAAGGGGGAGGGGAGGAGAGTTTCACTACAAGGGAATGAGGTGGGGTTTTGGTGTGTCAAATCCAAAGGAGGGGGATATTTATAGGTTTTTTTGGCCAATGGGAAAGAGGGAACATCTTTATCCAACGGACAAAAGAAGGGTTCTTCCCTAAAGTGGGGAATAGGGCTTTTATACACCGAGTAAAAGAGGTTCTCAGGCCAAAATGGGTGGGCGAAGGTTTTTGTCCAATGGGTAAAAAGTGGGTTCTTGGAGAGAGAATCCTTAGTAAAAAAGGGGGGTTTTGGTCTTAAGTGGGTGAAGAGGGAATTTCTTCACCCACTGGGTCAGGGGAACACCAATCCCTGCCATTGACGGTGACACACAAGGTTGGGTTGAAATGTGTGGGGCATACGGGCAATGTGCACAGGGTGTATGGGTAATGGTGTGTAGTTGGGCATAAGCTAGGCACAAGGGTGTGCGGGCAAGTTGGCATGGGTGTGCGACATATGGTGCGCGGGGCAGGCTGAACTGCGCAAGGCAGGCTGAACTATACGGGACAGCATGTTCATGGTGCAGGCAGGCATGCGTAGCCATACAGCAAGGGTGCACACAACGTGTGACGAGGGCACATAGGCTAAGCAATGGGGCCATGTAGGCTATGCAGTGGGGGTGCACGGGTAGGCAGTGAGGGAGCGCAAGCAGGCAACGGGGGCACATAGGCCATGCAGTAGGGGTGCGCAGGCCTTGCAATAGGGGTGCACGCAAAAGTATGATGAGGGTACACAGGCCAAGCAACGAGGGCACATAAGCCATATAGTAAGTGGCGTGGGCAGGCAGTTGGGGCACGGAGGCCATGTAGCATGCGACAGGGGCACACAGCGTGCTGCGAGGGTGCACAGGCCATGCAGTGGGAGGGTTTGCAGCATACGATGAGGGCGCACAGGTGATGCAAGGTAGGCGGGGCTGGCTGGATTGCTAGCTTGGCTGGACTGGTTGGCTAGCTGGTTGGCTGGTTAGCTAGCTAGCTGGCTGTCTAGTTGGCTTGGCTAGTTAGGCTGGCTGGCTGGCTAGTGGGCTTGGCTGGTCGATCTGCATGACATGTAGGCAAAAAAGATGTGATTTTCCAGGGAAGATTGTGGGAAATCTGACTGTCTGATTTTGACGTACCATATATTTTTGGAATCGTATTTCTAAGTACTATCCATATGTACGGTAATCTTGATCAGATTTCTTCGTATATAAAAGTTAAAATTGGACTCTCTTCCTTCTCATGAGGAGTTTCCAGGGTTTTTAGGTAGGTGGGGAATGTTTTTGAGTTTTCTCAGTTAATCATCATCTTTAATTATCAGAAGTCAAAAGTCATGTCAAAGATTCGCATTTCATTATACCCAGAGGAGGGTGACAAAATTTGGTGTCTATAGAATTCCCTGTTTGGCCTAGGCCTATGCCAACGGCCGAAGGGCAAAGAAAAGAAAGACCACTTTTTGTCACCCGAAGCATGTACTACCATCATCTTGCTCATTAATGACAGAGTTGAAAAATACAACAGATAATATCTCTCAACTGCTTTAGAGTTTTAGGACTTACCTAGGCTACCGATTGTAGGAAAGGAATTCATTACTCTTCCAATCCTATAAAAGATGTTAGTATTTTGATGTTACTCTTCCGATTGTAGGTGGCCCAATTGCATTCACATGTGCCAGTTCAGGAAATTTGGTCTCCAGGTTGGCTTTTTCAAACCAATCTGGACTATCTGGGACCAATGGTTACAAGAGAGGAATTCGCTGCTCTTCCAATCTCTTAACAGGAAAAAACATTTGATTCTTGGATTTTCCTTAACTAGCTTTGCATGTGCCAGTTCAGGGAATTTGATCTATAAGATCGAGTCACTTATGCCGATACAAAGAGATTGAGCCACCTGGGGTTGGGTAAATGCAATTGGGCCACCTGGGGCCGAGTCAATAAAATTGGGCCACTTGGGGCCCGATAAATACAATTAAGCCACCTACGGTCGAGTCAATAAAATTGGGCCACTTGGAACCGGGTCAATGAAATTGGGCCACGTAGGACCAGGTAAATGCAATTGGGCCACCTGGGGCCAGATCAATGAAATTGGGCCACTTGGGGCCGGGTCAATGCAATTGGGCCACCTGGGGCCAGATCAATGAAATCATGTCTCTTCTTGATTTTTCCTTGATTCTTGATTTTTGGTTCTTTGATTTGGAATTTTGCTTCTTGCCTTTGATTTGAATTCTGATGCTTGATTTGGAACCTTTAATTATTTTTTTGAAGAACGAATTTTTTTCTATAAAATGGGTCCCCTCCCCTCTTCATTCTTCATTCTAAATTTTTTGAGTGAGTTTTGAGTTCCTGGAGCTCTTTGATTTTTATTGAAGATTTCCTTCTTGTTCTTGGAGTTTTTCACCTTGCTCTTGAAGTTCTTGAAGATCTTTATCTCGTTCTTAAGGGAGGAGCTATTTGAAGAATTTGATATTCTTGTGGGCTTTTGCATAATTTGGAAACTTTCTAGGGCTTCTTGTAATTTTGGAAGCTTTCTAGGGTTTCTCATAATTTTAAAAATTTTTTAGGGCTTCTTGTAATTTTCAAAAAATATGGCTGAAAGGAGAAAGAGAGAGAAAGACTCTGGGAGAAGTTCAGCTTGAGAGTTACAGCAATCCTTCCCACAGGGTTGAAGGCCTAGCCGACTGGTACTCGAGGCAAACCCTTCACAACAGTCAGAATCACATCTGCAACTCCATATGGGGTTCCTGGGTAAGTCCTTACATTTTATTCATTACTTTGATTATCTTTTACTCTTGCTTTGTCTTTCTTTTTATACTCTTTTTGCTTTTTGTTGTTTTTTCTTTTTACGCATTCTTTATTTCCATTAGCATGAGGGGAGGGAACCACCTACCCTGGCCTCGTATGGCCATCTGAACATGGTTCAGTCAAGGCATAAGATGCTTCCTCATAGAGTAAAGCAAACAGTTGATGCATCAAACCTGGGCCGGCTAGCTTTGGTAGAGACCCAAAAGTTTAACCCGGCACTGGTGGGAGCCCCAATGGAGCCGTGGTGGACGAGTACTCATTCTTTCCATCTCCCCATTGGCGAGATCACCATTACCCCTTTGTGCTTCTATGCCTTGATAGGCATTCCATTCGGTGGTAGATCCATAACCCTTCCTAAAGTTTCGACTGTCCAGGAGTTCGTAGACCTGATCGGCATCACCATTGCAGCCAGTCAGACACACATCCACCTAGGGGAGATTAGTGCCTGATAGTGGAAAGTCGGCCTAGTGGAGAACCCAGGTAACATATCTCAGGTGGCCTGTTCCTTCTTACTATTTTTTGTGGGTCAATTCCTCTTCAACGACCTCGGAGGGGGAGTGGATATCTGTCTAGTGTACTTCCTTCAAGATCTTCGTACAGTAGACTCTTGGGACTGGGGTGGAGTTGCCTATGCATATCTCTTGTGATCCCTAGATCTGTTGTCCTATGGAGATAGAGGCCTTAAGGGGGTAGGCTTCATTATTCAGGTAACTTTCCTTCTCGTACCCATTTCCTTTCATTCATTTGGAACTGAGGGACCCTGAGGCATTCTTCTTCCTTGTAGCCACAAAGTGGGGAGATAAACAGGTGCTCAAGGTTCGATGCCATCCTCCGGGACCACCGCTCATTCTCTTTTGAATGATCTCACCAAGGTATGCAGTGTCTCAGACTGATGTTCCTTTCATCTTCTACCATACTTACTTCTCCTTGTTTCACAGGTTACTTGGAGACCATTCCATGACCTCGTATTTCCAGATCTTGAAAGATTAGCCTTAGTTAAGTACTTATCTTATCACTGAGTCCTTTTCGAGGAATGTGGAGTCACACCTGGTATTTGGGAGAGAGAGTAGTACCCTAGTGGTTGGATATCAAGTCGTGCCCTTCTCTCGGTCTTCCTCCACCCACTATGCACTGCTTGAAGATCATCCCAGCAGATGAGATGGAGCATTTGGCTGGCGGAGTATGGGATGACACATTTCTAGATCAGGATAGGGACTACAAAGCCTTCCTCGAGGAGGAGACAGTATGCACCCCTCTTGGTCCTAATGGTCCCATGGTATGTTACCCTTTCTTGAGTATTTCCTTCAAATCCCTTTCTGTTTTGGTCTTGACTGATGTTCTTTCAGGGGAGAGTGAGACGATCCTTCTGCTATTTGGTCGCATGCCAGTGCTACTGATCTTTCATAAGTAGGACCCTCTACCAGTGCCAGCGGGTCTCTCAAGGTTGCTCACATCCCCTTTCATGGCTTCCCTGCCTGGACCTATCCCAACGCAGCCAACCTTAGTCTCCCTCATCTTCTAGAGATGAACACAGATGTAGATGCTTCCCTTGGGATGCCTATTCCTTATGATTATGTGAGTATCTGATCATCCTCCAATTAACTCTTGATTTCCTCTAGCTGCTATGAACTTTTTCAGGTGTCCCCGGAGGTCTATGCTGAGATTAGGAGGATGCACTATGGCCTATGCGAGGTGATAGTTGCCAAGGATCAGGAGATTGCATGACATGATGCACTGATTCAGCACTTGACCCAGAGGCTGGAGTAGGCTAGACTAGCATCTGAGGATTTCCTAGTGCTCCATGAGGATGGTTTAGAGTACAGCTCAGATGGTGGCTTTTGACTTATAGGGATTTGTTCTTGCATTTATTGAAAACACAAACACATGGATATTTTCTTTCTTTTTTCTTTTTCCCTCCCCTTGTTTTGTTCATCATTTTATTTTAGCATCTTATGAATGAAATCTTATCTTTGGTATAAAGAAAAACTTTTTCTTTCTTGTCTTTTGTTTACTTGCAATGCTTAGGCATAATCAATTCCATAACTCAAGTAATAATTAGAATAATTGAGATTACATGGGAATCCAAATAGTTCCTCATTCTATTACCAAGTGAATTACATGGAAGGGAAACTACTTTCCTATGATAGATAAGATAGGTAAGTAACAAGGTGGGGAGATAACTCTTGAGGTGGGTGAAAGTTCACTAACTCTTCTGGGTCCGTCTCCTCGAGCCCATATTGTCAGCTAATGTACATAGACAAATAAAAGGATGTGTGAGTCAATCCCATCAACCTGACATAATTGTAACCAGGGATCTTCATCAAAAAATCTTCTTGATGCCTCCCTGGGTCCCTCCATATGATATCTTGCACAGTTCTTTCCTACAGGTACTTCTCCCAATCAATGATGAGGTTGAATCCCAGAACTTTCCTCTTGTCCTGGTAGTAAAGAGCTTGATAATGATCTAGTCTGAATCTATGGCCATGGCTCATGTTATCGAATCCCTTGAATGTTTCTACAAGCACCAAAGGGATGATGTCACCTCCCTTCTTCAACTATTTTACCACTTCAATCAGAACAGACGGTGCACCGTGCTCGGGAGTGCAAAGAACATAACAAGCTATCATACAAAGTAAATAAGCATCATGTGATCTCTATTGATGGATTCCTCCCATTGGTAGATATTGGATGAAGATCTAAGCCACCTTCAGAATGTCAATCTTCCCATACCTGACAAATTGCTTCAGTTTCTCTTCTTTCCATCCGAAGAAGTCCTGAATTTCCTCTGAGTAATTTTTCTTCAAAGATGGTTGGAGCAAACTGCCTTTGGGGGGAGATAACATACAAACCTGTAATTCTTTGAGAGTTGGGAAAATCTCTACTAATCCAAACTGAAATACATGCAAGTTGGCATCCCAGTGTTGAGGCACCTGCCGGAGTAATTTGTGATGTAGCTTCACACATCCAATCCGGCTAAGAAATGACACATTTATGGATTCCAGTAATCATGGTGCCCTCATATTTATGTCTAAAGTCCATTTCCTCAACGTCTCATCCAACGAGCCTACGAGTTTTCCTGAAACCAACACAAATAAAGAGATATGATGATTTACCAAAGCATTACTCATTAGCTAATGACTCAAACCAGCCTTTACCACTGTTGCATCAAGCTCTTTTTTTTTTTATTGACCAAGGGTGGGGAATAAACTGGCCTTGATAAACTGGTGTCGGGTGGCAATTTTCTTTTTATGGGATAGAATCTTAGATAAGGGTGGATGGGCCATAGGTGAATGACACATACCTAATGGCCTTGCATGCCAAATGGTGATTCTTGGGGGATAGAACCCTGGATAAGAAGTGATAGACCATTGGGTGGATGACAGATACCTAATGGCCTTTCATGCTAAATGGCGATTCTTGGGGGACACAAACTATGATGATCTTTTAAGATACTTTGGTTATTAATCGAAGAACAAATTTATTACCTTTAGAGTGTTGAGACCACACCTGCATATATCATGTTGCCTACGTATCCCTTAAAAGGAATCAGGTCTGACGTAGTTTAGGCTATTCGCCCTTTCAGGCATAATATTTCATGAGTTGATCCATGTTGACCAGTCCGGGTATTTCTTTGCCATTGTGGTCTTTGAGTTTCACAACTTTGGCTGGTAGAATTTTTTTGACCATGAATGGGCCACTCCAATTGGACCTGAACTTTCCTCTTGGGTCATGAATCGAGGCTCTTTGTTCTCAAAGAACAAGTTCACCCACCTCTATGTGGTGGGGTTTCACATTCTTGTTAAAGGCCCTGGCCATTCTCAATTGATATTTCTTCAGGTTATCCATGGCTTTCATGTGCCTTTTATCAAGAAAATTAAGCTCATCATGTCTAACCTTCACCCACTCTCCTTCAGGTAGCTGACTATCAAGGAGCACCCTTAGGGATGATACCAAGATTTTCACAGGTAGAACTGCCTCAACCCCATATACCATGAAAAAAGGGGTTGCCCCTGTCGAGGATCGTATAAAAGTCCAGTATGCCCATAAGGCAAGGGGCAACTTATCAGCCCAATTCTTGGGTGTTTTTGCCATTTTCTACAAGATGACTTTGACGTTCTTGTTAGTTGCTTCCACTGCCCCATTGGTCTGTGGCCTGTAAGTGGTAGAACGATGTCTTCTGATACTGAACTTTGTGTATATTTTGTCAGTCTTGCCCTAGAAATGGGATCCCTGATCTGATATCAATTCTTGAGGTACTCCATATTGGAAAATAATATTTTCCTAGATGAATTTGACTACCTTAGAAGATGTGAGGACCGCAAAGGACTGAGCTTCTACCCACTTGGAGAAATAATCAATGACTACCAAGATGAACTCATAACCATTAGATGCCTTGGGGTTGATCTTTCCAATGATGTCGATGCCCCAAGTGGAGAATGGCCAAGGTGAACTGAGCAAATACATCTCTGTTGGCAGGATATGTATGATATTAGCAAATATTTGACACTTGTGGCATTTCTTGACAAAGTCCACGCAATCTGCTTCCATTGTGTTCCAGTAATATCCCAGCGTGAGGATCTTCTTAGATAACATCTTGGCATTCATGTGGGGTCCACAAAGACCTTGATGAATTTCCTCCATGATGGTTGTAGCTTACTCTCCATCCACACATAACAACTGTATTCCGTCATAGGATCTCTTGTATAACAGATCCTCTTAAAGAATAAACTGGGTGGCATATCTTCTCAAAAACTTCTTTTCTCTGTCAGTTGCTTCAACCGGGCACTTCCTGTCCCTGATGAAATCCACTATGTGAGTGAACCAAGACCGACCATCCACAGTGAGAGAATTCATCGAATTCTGATAAATGGGCCTGCTTCTTTGTTCTACTAAATATGGTTAGACCCTAGCCATAGGTTTTCATTCTAAAATGGAAGCCAAAGTTGCAAGGGAATCAGCAAACCTATTGTTATCTCTCTGGAAGTATTCGAATGAGATCTTCTCAAAGTGTTCAATTACCTCTTCAGTATTTTTGATATGGCTTCAGCTTTTCATCTCTAGTTTTCCACTTTCCCTGTGTCTAGAAAATGACAATGGATGAATCTCCATACACCTTAATCCCTTTAACCCCAATGGTCAGGGCTTTTTCTAGTTCCAAAGCATAGGATTCATACTCAGCAATGTTGTCGGCATAGGAGAAGTCGAGGCAGAATGAAAAAGGTAAATAAAGACCGTCAGGTGTAACAAGCAATATTCCTGCACCACATCCCTTCTGATTGGCTGCTCCATCAAAGAATAATTGCCATTCATTAACTGTGTCTTCGTCATCTATTGCAACAATTCCTTCATCGAGAAGGGCATCATCCAAGGATCTTCCATTTTCTATGGGATGGGCAGCCAAATGATTGGCTATGTCCTGCCACTTGATAGATTTCTAAGTAACATAGGTGATGTCAAACTCTGATAGTAAAAGCAACCAATGGGCCATCCTTCCAGTTAGGGTTGGTTTCTCGAAGAGATATTTGATGGGATCCATCCTTGAGATCAAGTGTACCAGATAAGAAACCATGTAGTGTCATAACCTTTTCGTTGCCCAAATCAGTGCAACAAAATTTTTTCCAAAGATTTGTACCGTGTCTTATATTCAAGGAACTTCTTGCTGAGATAATATATGCTCTGTCCCTTCTTGTGTCTCCTTCTATGCTAGAAAAGAACTAATGGTGTATTCTTCTACAGACAGATACAACATTAGCGGCTCTCCTTCCACCGGCAGTGTCAATACTGGTGGGTTTATGAGGTATCCTTTGATTTTGTCAAAAGCTTATTGGCATTGGTCATTCCATTCCATGGGCTGATCCTTCTTTAACAGCTTGAAACTTGGTTCAGAGATTGTATCAGCTAAGCTATGAATCTGCTAATATACAGGATGTGACCCAAAAACCCTCCTATTTGCTTCTCAGGTCAAGGTGGGACATTTCCTGAATTGCTTTAATTTTGATAGGGCCAACTTCAATGCCTCTTTCACTTACCAAGAAACCTAACAACTTTCCTACTGTTGCCCCAAATACACACTTTTGAGGGTTCAACTTCAGCTGATACTTCTTGATTCTTTCAAAGAATTGCCTTAGCACTGGAATATGCCTCTGTCGATCTTTTAACTTCACTATCATGTAACCACATAGACTTCCAGATCTTTGTTCATCATGTCATGCAATATGGCCGTGGCTGCTCTCTGATAAGTTGCCCCGGCATTCTTCAGTCCAAAAGGCATCACCTTGTAACAATAGGTTCCCCATGAAGTGGTGAAGGCTATCTTCTTATGATCTTCTAGGTGCATGCTTATTTGGTTGTATCCCAAGAATCCATCCATAAATGATAACAAAGTATGCCCTGCCATGTTATCCACCAATACATCAATGTGAGGTAATGGAAAGTCATCTTTAGGGCTCACTTCGTTAAGATCTCAGAAGTCTACGCATATTCGTACCTTGCCATCTTTCTATAGTACTGGCACGATGTTGGCCAACCATTAGGGGTACTTCACTACTTGTAAAAACCCTGCATTCCATTGCTTCACAACTTCTTCTCTGATTTTCTTACTCCATTCCTACCACATTCTTCAGAGCTTCAATTTTATCAGCTTTGCCCTAGGGTAGGTTGGAAATCGATGTTACACGATGTTGGGGTCGATTCCGGGTGTATCCTCATAAGACCAAGAAAAGACCTCGACAAATTCCTTCAGAAGACTAATCATCTATTCTGCTTCTTCGTCATCAAGGGTAGTACCAATTTTTACCTCTCAAATACATTGGTCGGTTCCTCGATTAATAACTAGAGTATCCTCACAGATTGGTTGGGCTTTCTTTAGTTTGTATTGTTTTATTAATTCTTGGTATTTATTAAGATCATCATTAGAAAAAGGAGGCAAGTTGTACTCAGAATCAGAAATTTCATTCATGAGAGAAGCAGTAACAGACTCGACATACAAGGACTCTAGACTCTCCTCAAGAGGGGAGATTGACATAGAATCATAAACAACAGACTCAACTATAGACTTGATAACTAGCTTGATGCCTTTGCCTGGGGTATTCAGGTTGGTTGACTTAAAAGCATAAGCAAACTTGAGTCCAATGTCACCTCTGTCGCCTCTCCGAGATTGTCTACCGCCAAGTGATTACAACCCAATTCATATGGATCCCTATGACCTTGAATCACCTGAGCAAGCCTGTGTCCACCCCATAGAGGCCTTGCAGATAGAAAAGGCCAAGGTTAAGAGAGGAATAGCTCAGATACTGCATACACTCCAGAACCCTCCCAGGACTGAACTAGCACAAGCCACTGGAGAGTTGGATAAGAACAGACCTATAGGTCATTGTGGGAATTCTTCCCGAGTTGACTCAGGAGAACCAAAGCAATTTAGGCTAACCGGTCAAAGAGAAGCTTCACCTATCCATCCAAATGTTCAACGGGGAGCCTATTCTAGAGTCCCTCTTCCTAGGGTAGCGATTGAAATAAGGAAGAGGAGTTTGTAGCACACATCCGGATGGAACTCTAGAGACGAAGAGAGAAAGAAAAGTCAGAGAGAAATTAGAAAAATTGGAAAATATACTCCGAGCAGGTAAAGGCTTAGAAAGCCAAGTAATTGATTATGATGAAATGAGTTTCTTTTCCGGGGCAAGGATCTTGAGAAGTTCAAATGGCAAACCGAAAGGTTTGATGGATCAGGGGACCCCAAGGCTCTTCTCAAAGTCTTCCTCAGCATCACCACATTATGGCAACTTGTAGACAACTAGATGGGACAAGCATTCATGTTAACCCTATCAGGACCAGCACTAAGGTGGCTCACCCAGTTGGAGTCTTTCCAAACCCAGAATTGGACAATGGTGGTGAAAGCCTTTACTAAGCAATACTCTTACAACACCGAGGTGGATGTGAAACTTCAAGAGCTTGAGACATTGAGACAATAGCCTAGAGAAGGATTCATAGCCTTCTTGATGAGGTTTAGGGATAAGGCCACCAAGATGGCAGATCATCCTTCAGAAGCAGAGCAACTAGAAATGTTGATTGAAAACCTGTCAAAACCTTATTATGATGTCCTTTACTATCAACATCTGCAAACTTTTGATGCCTTGATAACCACCGGTACACATATAGAAAACAGAATTCTAAGGGAAGCTCAATACTAAGGATCCTCCTAAGAGGCAGGCAAGAACACTAGAGTTGGATGGGGAAAGGGTCCCAAAACCAATATGGTACGTGCGGTTCAGTAGTCAGTCTCTCCTATCACCTCTTCATAGCCATTCATGATACAAGCAGATGCACCCTCCCAGAAGGCTCCTCATCCAAGAAGGCAGTCTACTGATTTGGGAATGCCCGTGACATCAGTATATAAAAAGTTAAAAAAACAAGGATTGCTAGGGACAGTGGCTCCAATAGTAATCAGCAACCCTACCCCAGCTAAGTACAAAGATCATGAATATTGTGCTTATCACACTCAGAAGGGGCACAATACTGAATGATGTATGGGTCTACAACATGCGATCCAGGACTTGGTGGACAATGGGACCATTGAAGCCAAGGTGAAGCAATCTCCTAATGTCAATACTAATCCTCTCCCGGATCATGGAACCGTCAACATGTTGGCAACAATGATGGATTGGAAAAATTGGGATCCTAAGTTCTATGATCCACCCATTTTATCAGGGATGCCAAGAAATACCAAGAAGAGAGGCATGTTGAATGGCAGGAGAAATTCCAGCTTATGCAGAGATTGTCTCTCCCTCTGGAATTGGTAAGGCATATCCGTGGTTTCATCAAAGATGCTTGTCAAAAGGAGTGCGATTCCTTTCGAAGGGCTATTCACATGTATCAGATGCATAAATACTTTTGTCATCCCATATTTTATGACCATGTAAACAATTTAGATGAAGAAGCAATAGAGAGTAATTCTACTCAACTCATTGCACCCTGGGCTTGGAAGAATCACATAAAAGCTCATGCTTACAGGAGATCCATGAGTCAAAAGGCTAGGGCTTATGAGAAAGCTATCCATCCTTCCTCATCAACAGAAAAATCCACCGCAGGCCATCTCCATCCTCCAGCATTTCTATAACCTTCACCATATTACCAACCTCCATCATATTACCAACCTCCACCATATCCTCAACCTTCACCACACCATCAAGGAGAAAGGAGCTCGTCATCATATCACCCCTATCTTCATCACAATATCCCATTTCTTCAGTCATATCACCTTCATATCACGCCACCTCATACCCGTCATCACCCTCATACCAATCTCATTCTTAAGGATCGATGTATAACCCAAAGGATGGATGGATGGACGGATACAATTGGAAGGATATGCTCGCACTACTAGACTCCCCAAAGATGACCTCATCAACAGGATCAGTGAATGCTTTAGGAGAAGGTCAGGAAGGTGATCCCACTTCTCTAATTCAACCAACCATGTCTCAAAAGGATAATCCAGAGAAGATTGAAGAAGTCATAGATGATCTCCTCAAAGCAGTGATAGCATTGTCAGTAGGAGAGTGAATTAAAGAGAACACCTCCCTAATCCACATCGGGAGTGACACAGATGATGATGAGTCTGGCCTAATCCGTCTTCAAGCCAATGAAACTAAGTCTGGCCCTATGGAAATTTTCTGATCCATACGCTCTGAATACTACGAACATTTGGATGTGGGGGAATTTGATGGTTAAGAAGAATCTGATGAAGAGCCAAGTGAGTGTAAAATCAGCGAAGAAGAGGATGATGACGATGACGATGACGATGAAGAAGAAAGTGAGGATGAGAATGATAAAGATGACTCTGATTCTCAAGAAGATGATGAATACCCAGATTGGGATGACTACCGGGGGCCTTGGCACAATGATGATGATGATGAATCAAGGTACTACTCACCCAGGCATCTGGGAGGATATTCTACATATGCAATTGGCGAAGATGACCCAACGATTTATCCCACAGATGCTATTCATCCAGCACTCACGATTCACATGGAAGGGGGAGATCTAGCATCAGATTTAGAAGACAGTGAAGGGTATGAGATCACTGTTGAAGGTGAAGCAAATCTTATAGCAAAACACGTGGCTTCTGTCTATAATCGTCTGGTTGACATAAAACTCTAGGTCGATGGAATTGACCGAATGTTAGGAGAAGTAGCCATCAGTGAACAATGCTACATTGAGCATAATCCTTGAGAAAATAGGGGGACATTCCACACTCACAGAAATGATAGATACAGTAGTTGCACAGTTTTCTAAGGCAGTCAAGATAGTACGAGCCAGTGCTATGGACATTTATGGAGGACCTCGACCTCCTACCCCAAGTAGTGAAGAAGAATCTGAGGAAGAAGATGACCACATGGTAGGGATAATTACCATAACAAATAGTGATGATAAAGATGGTTATCCCACAAAGATCATCGTGAAGAAACCTGCCAATGTAATGGAAACTCAGAGTGGAAGAGACTACAAGGGCAAGGCCCTAGCCATAGAACAATCAAGAACTAGTGGGGCAGAAACTAGTGGCTTGAAGAAAAAATTGGAGAATCTAGTCTTGGCTAAGCTCAAGAAGTCCCAAGATAATATCTCAATTTGGGGATTGTTGACGGCCTCCCCCACACATCGCGAAGCAGTCCTGAAGTCTCTCACCAATGTGCAAGTGCCAATCGAGATAGATCCGATACACCTCTCGCACATAGTAAGGGCAACATATGCGGTACAATCATTGATGTTCTCAGACTCTGAACTCCCCAAAGGATCCCAGCACAATAAATCTCTACACATTATGATAGAATGTTTGGACAAGGTAGTTCCCCAGGTACTCGTTGACAATGGGTCTGCTTTGAATGTTCTACCCTTGAGATCGGCAAGGAGTATTGGCATCAACTTGGAAGAGATGACACCATCAACCTAAACCATATAGGCATATGACAACACTAAGAGAAAAATCCTTGGCATCTCACCATCGTTGTAGTAATTGGCCCAGTGAAGTCTGATATTGATTTTCAAATTATTGATATACTAGCATCTTTTGATATGCTTTTGGGAAGGCCTTGGTTACATCAGGAAAAGGCAGTGTCCTCTAGTCTCCATCAGAAAATAAAATTCATTCATAAAGGAAATGTGATTACAGTAGCCGGAGATCTCAAAATATTTAATACCATAGCCAACATTGAAAATGGAGAAGAACAAGACCAGGAAGTTCAACTTAGTGGTTTCGAAATAGAAGAAACTTGTGCAACACTCACCAAGGAAATGCCAAATGAAAAGATTTTGGCTAACTATGAAGCTATATGGAGCCCTCTGGTGAATCAAATGATGAGGAACATGCAATACTTTCCAGGGATGGGATTAGGAAAGTACCATCAGGGTGTTTCAAAATTACCTACTCCGATGGTCAACATAGGAAAGAGGCCTTGGGTACATTCCTCAAACCCCCAGACTAAGGAGCAAGAATGGCAGTAAAGGGAAAAAGGTACTAAAGATGACTAGAAAAATATCCACCTCTTATTACCCCACTCTCAATGGGTACTTCATAAGGGAAGGAGAAGATTTTCCCTTTTGTGGAAATGTTGAGCCATGGTTTGATGAAACCACTACGAAGATGCAACAAGGGTTTGAAGTATTCTTTCAAGATGAGTTCGACTGGATAACTCATGAGATAAAACAACAACAAATGCTAGCTGAAGGAAATGATCAAAACAGTTGCATCACTGGAATAGTGGAAGTAGTACTTATTGAAGATGGGTTCTCCTCTAACAACCCCACAACATTGATCCGGTCAAAGAAATTGCCAAGTCCCCAAGTGCTCTTGGAGAGGGAATGGGAAAAGAAGATAAGACTCATCTGGAGTCTACAACTTCACACGGATCTAAAAGGTTACATTTGTTCCTTTCTACAAAAGCCACGAGCTCAGGAGTTATATGAGCTCAAGCCCAGGCCTTTCAAAGGAAGAAGCACTTATGCGAAGCAAAGAATAGTACAAAGAATGATGGTTTGCATGTACTGTGCCCAAATCAACAAATCAACAGCAATGGGAAGGTCCGTGAAGGTGGTCAAAGATGTGACTAAGGCACCAGGATGGCATCCCTTAATAGGATGAAAAACATGGACTTCATAGAAACAGGATTGAGCAGTCTCCAACAATCTTCACCTCTCACAAAATTTGGCTTCTGAGAGCTGACTATTTCACCAAGTGGGTAGAAACTCTATCATACGTAGTACTTACATCTACTAAGATGGCAAAATTCATCCAAGAAAACATCATTAGCCGATATGGAGTGCCTCAAGAGTTAATATTGGATCAGAGATCCCATCCCATTTCTGGGGCAAAATCGATAAACTTTGTACAAAGTTTGGTATCGGAAGATATTGCTCTACCACTTGTAGGCCATAAACCAATGGAGCAGTAGAAGCAGCCAACAAAAGCATCCAGGTCATCCTACAAAAAATGGTTGAAATACTAAGGATTGGGCTTATAAGTTACCCCTTGCCTTATGGGCATATCAGACTTCTATTCGATCCTTGACAGGGGCAACCCCTTTCTCTTTGGTATATGGGCGGTTCTACCCGTGGAAATTTTAGTACCATCCCTAAGGTTACTTCTTGATAGTCAGCTACCTAAAGGAGTGTGGGTGAAGGCCAGACATAACGAGCTCAACTTTCTCGATGAAAGGCATATAAAAGCCATGGATAATTTGAAGAAATACCAACTGAGAATGGCTAGGGCCTTTAACAAGAATGTGAAGCCCCGCCATATAAAAGAGGGTGAGCTTATTCTTCAAGAACAAAGGGCCCCAATTCATGACCCAAGAGGAAAATTCAGGCCCAACTAGAGTGGCCCATTCACTGTCAAACAGATTCTACCCGACAAAACTATAAAACTCATAGACCACAACGGTGAAGAAATACCCGAACTGGTCAAGATGGATCAACTCAAGAAATACTATGTCTGAAGGGTGAATAGCTTGAACTATGTTAGACCCAATTCCTTTCGAGGGATACGTAGGCAACTTGTCATGTGCAAGTGCGGTCTCAACCAACTCAAGCCAATAAATTGGTTCCTCAATTAATAATCAAAGTATCTTAAAAGATATTCATAGTTTGTGTCCCCCAAGAATCACCATCTGGCATGCAAGACCATTAGGTATCTGTCATTCACCTATGGTCCGTCAAACTCTTATCCAAGATTTCATCCCCTAAAAAAAAAATCGCCACTCGGCACCAGTTTATCAGGGCCAGTTTATTCCCCATCCTTGATTAGTCAAAAAAAAAAAAAAAAAGAGAGAGCTTGATGCAATAATGGTAAAGGCTTGGTTGTGTCAATAGTTAATGAGTAATGCTTTGATAAATCATCACATCTCCTTTTATTTGTGACGGTTGTAGGAAAAGGTATGGGCTCATTGGATGAAATGTTGAGAAAATGGACCTTAAACATAAACATAAGGGTACTAGGACTGCTAAAATCAATGAATGTACCGATGCTCAGTCGGATTGGGTGTGTAAAATTACATCACCAATTACTACGGCAAGTGCCTCAATACTGGGATGCCAATCTGCATGTGTTTTGGTTTGAATTAGTTGAGATCTACCCAACTCTCGAAGAATTTCGAGTTTGTATGCTATCCCCACCCAAAGGCAGGTTAATCCAACCATCTTTGAAGAAAGATTACTCAGAGAAAATTCAAGACTTCTTCGAAGGGAAAGAGAAAGAAGAGAAGCAATTCTTTAGATATGGGAAGATTGACATTCTAAAGGTGGCCCAGATCTTTGCCCAATATCTATTAATGGGAGGAATTTATCAACAGAGATCATATAACGCTTATCTACTTTGCATAATAGCTCATTATGTTCTCCGAACTCTCGGACGTGGGGCACTGCTTATTTTGATAGAAGTAGTAAAGCAGTTGAAGAAATGAGGTGACCTCATTCCTACGGTCCTTACAGAACGCTCAAGGGATTTGATGACATGATCCATAGCCATAGATTCGAACTAGATCATTATCAGGGAAGTCCTACCATTCTTCAGATTTGGCTCCTCAATAAACTGAAGTTGACCAGGCCATTAAAAGAGAGCCAACTCAAAATTCTTAGCTACCAGGATAAGAGGGAGGTTTCAGAATTCAAGCTTATCACTAATTGGGAGAAGTACTTACAAGAAAGGACTACACAGGATATCATATGGAGATGTCTAGGGTGGCCGCATGAAGATTTCCTAATGAAGAGCCCTGGACACAACTATGTCAGGTTGATGGGATTGACTCATACATCCTTTTACCTACCTACCTACATCAGCCGACAGTATGGATTGGAGGAAGAGGACCCAGGAGAGTTGATGAACTTTCACCCACCCCAAGAATTGTCTCCCTATATTGTTACCTATCTATCCCGTTTATGGTAGGAAAGTTATTTTCTTGTAATTCACTTGGTAGTAAAATGAAGAGATACTTGGATTTTTCGTGTTATCCTGACTGTTCTATTGAAGACTTGAGTTATGGAACTAATTATGCCAAAACATTCCAAACCATAAATAAAAGGAAAATTTTATTTGTGCCAAAGATAGGTTTCCATTCATAACATACTAAAATAATAAAAAGAGAGGTGAACAAACAAGGGAAGGGAAAAAGACAGAGAAAAGATATATATGTGTTTTTACCTACAGGAACTACAAGAACAGGTCTCTAAGAACCAAAGTCATCATCTGAACCGTACTCTGAGTCACCCTCATGGAATGACGAGGAGCTCAGGGATGCCAGTCTAGTATTCTCTAGCCTCTGGGTTAAATCTTGAATCAGTGCATGCTGTTGGGCATTCTCCTGCTGGTAGGAGCTAACTTGGCTCTCCAGGTGACAATCCTTCCATCCTAAGAAATATAGGAGAAGATCAAGAAGAAAAGTAGTGAAAGAAGAAGGGAAAATAGAAAAAGAGATAGAAAATACCTTGGCGATCATCGCCTCACACAAGCCATGACGCATCTTCCTGATCTCATAATAGACCTCCGAGACACCTTAGGAAGAGCATATCAATCAAAGGAGGTCGAAAGCCAATTGAGGGATGGTCAGATACTTACATAGTCATAAGGAATCGGCAGCCTAAGGGAAGCATCTACATCTGTTCTCCACTCCAGGAGATGAGGGAGGCTAGGATTGGCCACGTTAGGATAGCACCAACCAGGGAAGCCATAGAAGGGGATGGTGGCTATCCTGAGAGACCCACCCGCACTAGTAGAGAGTCCAGTTTGTGATGGACCAGCAGCACTGACGTGTGACTAAACTGTAGAAAGATCTACACGTCATGTTCTCCCCTGAAAGAACATCAGTCAAGACCAAGGCAAAAAGAAATTGAAGCATGAAGGAGATACTCAAGAAAGGGAAACATACCACTAGGCCATCAAGGCCTAGAGGGGTGCATACTGTCTCCTCCTTAAGGAAGGTTTTGTAGTCCCTATCTAGATCAAGGAATGAATCATCCCATACTCCATCAGCCGACCTCTCAATCTGGTCCACAGGAATGCACTCTGGACAATGCATAGTGGGAGGAGGGAGATAGGGAGAGAGGCATGCCTCGAAATTAGACCCCTGGGGTACAACTCTCTCCCCAAGTACTAGGCATGGCCCCATATGCCCCTGAATAGGATCCGATACTCAAATAGATATCTAGCCAAAGAGACTTCATCAGGGTTTGGGAATGTGAGAGGTTGGAACAGCCTCCAAGTGACCTGCAAATCCAAGAAGAAATAAGTACAACATAGGACAGAAGGAAATTTAATGAAAAATGTGGCATACCTCTGTAAGACCGTTCAGAAGAGAACGAGCAGTGGTCCCTGGAGGATAGCACCGGCCCCTAAGTGCCCGACTATTTCCCCATCTCGTGACTATGGGAAAAGGCAATGCGCGAGGATCCCTTAGTCTGGGAGCTGTAATCTCCAGATGCTCAAAGCACCAGGGCTGATTTAAAAGATCAAAGTAAGTAAATGCAACCAAATGAAGAGAAATGAGTACAAGAATGAAAAATTACCTGGAGGATGTAGCCCGCTCCCTTGAGACCTCGGTCTCCATATGATAATAGGTCTGGGGTCTGCAAAAGGTATGCACCCCTCCTTGGAAAGAAGGCTACCAGGTGAATATCCACCCCTCCTCGGAGATCACTGAACAAACATTAACCCACAGCAAATAATAGGAAAGAGCGGGTCACTTGTACAATGTTCCCGGGATTTACCCCCAGGCTAGTGCTCCACCAACATGCACTAATCTCACTAAGGCAGATACATGTCTAATCATCCATAATACCAATGCTTGTCTAGTCTGCAAACTCCCTGGCTATCAAAGTCTTAGGAAGGGTCAAGGGTCTCCCCCAAAATGGTATGCCTGTCAAGGCATAGAAGTACAGGGGCGTGATGGTGATCTAGCCAATAGGAAAATGAAAAGAGTGGGTACTCGGCCACCATCGCTCCATCAACGCCCCAACCAATGCCAGACTAAATTTTTGGGTCTCTGTGAAAGCTAATCGACTCAGGCAAGATGAGTCAACCATCTCCTTTACTTTGGGGGAAGTATCTTATACCATGCCCAAACCATGTTCGAATGGCCATACAGGGCTTGGTGGCACCCCCCTTCATGCTAATAAAGAAGGTAGCAATAAAAATGAAAATAAAATAAAATAAAATAAAACAAAACAAAATGAATGGGCAAACAATGAATGAAATGTAAAAACTTACCCAAGAATCCCATGCTAAGTTGCAGATGTGGTTATGAGTATTATGGAGAGTCTGTCCGGAGTACCAATCTGCAAGGCCCTCGTCCCTTTGAGAAGAATTGCTATAAGCATCCAGCTGGACTTCTCCATAAGTCTTTCTCTTTCTTCTTTCAGCAATATTTTCTAAAATCACAAAAAAAAACCCTAAGAAGTTCCCCAATTTGCACAAAAGCCCAAAAAGATGTCAAATTCTCCAAAGGACTCCTTCCTCAAGAACAATGAAAATCTTCAAGAGAAAGATGAAGAACTTCAAAAAGAACTTGAAGATTTTCGGGAAAAAAATTGAAGAAACCCGGAAAAAGAAGAAATAAAGGCGAATAGGTTGGGATTCTTGAGAAGATTCCAAAACCCAAACTCATTCACTCACAAATCATTCCCAACTTAGAAAAGTCAGAATGAGGAATAAACAAATGGGGGGCACCATTTTTTGGGTAAAAATTTTGTTTTCCTTAAAAAAAAAAAAAAAAAAAAAAAAAAAAGGAGTTCTGAGATTCTAATCTCAAAGTACAAATAAAAAATTCTTAGCACTAAATGCCCAATTTAAATTCATATGGTAGGTGAAAATTATATCACATGAAAATGGAAAGTAAAAATCAAAGGGAAGGTAAAATTCAAATTCATGTGGTAGGTGAAAATTATATCACATGAAAATGGAAAGTAAAAATCAAAGGGAAGGTAAAATTCAAATTCATGTGGTAGGTGAAAATTATATCACATGGAAGTGGAAGAAAAAAAAATCAAAGGGAGAGTAAAATTTAAATTCATGTGGTAGGTGAAAATTATATCACAAGGAAAAGAAGAAGGTAAAAGTCAAAGTTTCATTGGTAGGTAAAGAATTTTTCATAGTCAAAATTCAAAGCAAAAAAAGCAAACCAAAAGCAAAAAGCAAGATTCCAAATCAAAAGCAAAGAGTAAGATTCCAAATCAAAAGCAAAGATCAAGATTCCAAATCAAAGAGCCAAAGATCAAGAATCAAAGGAAAATCAAGAAAAGAAACAATTGCATTTACCCCGGCCCCAAGTGGCCCAATTGCATTTGCCTGGCCTCAAGTGGCCTAATTGCATTGACCTGGCCCCAAGTGGCCCAATTGTATTGACCCAGCTCCAGGTAGCCCAATTGCATTTACCCGGCCCCAGGTGGCCCAAATGCATTTACCCCGCCCCAGGTGGCCCAAATGCATTTACTCGGCCCCTAGTGGCCCAATTTCAATGAATCGGCCCCAGGTGGCCCAATTGCATTTACCCAGCCCCAAGGGGCCCAATGTCATTTATTAGGCCCCAGGTGGCCCAAAGTCATTAACCCAACCCTAGGTGGCCCAATCTCTTTGAATCAATTTCGAGTGGCCCCAATCTCATTATTGATTCCCTAAACTGGCATATGGAAGCCAGATAAGGAAAATCCAAAAATTGCACGTTTTTATCTTTTGTAAGATTGAAAGAGCAGCGAATTTCTTTCCTGTAATCGACAATCCCAAATAGCCCAGATTGGTTCGAAAGACCCAGCCTATAGACCAAATTCCCTAGGTTGGCACATGGAAGCCCGGCCTAGGAAAAGTCAAAGATCAAAGTACTAACATCTTTTGTAGGATTGGAAGAGCAGCAAATTTCTTTCCTACAATCGATAGCCCAAGTAAGACCTAAAAATTTTAAGAGATATTACCTGTTGCATTTTCAACTCCATCATTAATGAGCAAAATGACGGCAGTACATGCTCCGGGTGACAAAATGTGGTCGTTCTTTTCTTTACCCTTCGACCTTTGGCACAAGCTTCGGCCAAAGAGGGGCATTCTGTAGACACCCAATTTTGTCACCCCCTCCAGCTATGATGAAATGTAGATCTTGGGCATGACTTCTTACTTCCAATCGACAGAGATGATGATTGACTAAGGAAACCCAAAAACATCCCCTACCTAAAAAACCCCCAAATACCCCACGTGGGAGAAAAGAGGGTCTAATTTTGAATTTTTATATATGAAGGAATCCAATCAAGATGACCATACGGATGGATAGCACTTGAAAATATTATTTCACCGATATATGGTACATCAAAATCGGACCGTCAGATCTCCTGTAATCTTCCCTGAAAAATTAAATTTTTTTTTACACGCATGTCATGCACAGTAGCTTGTGCACAACAGCAGGCCAGCCTGTGCACAGTAGCAGGCCAGCCTACTCGCAGTGGTAGGCCAACCCACGCATAGCTGCAGGCTAGCCCACACACAATCGTAGGCCAGCCTGCACGCAACCACAGGTCAGCCCATGCTCACATACAAGCCAACCACGAGCAGTCGTAGGCCAACCTATGCGTAGCAGTAGGCCAGCTTGTGCATAGCAGCAGGCCAGGCAGTGTGTAGCAGTAGGCTAGGCCATGCATAGCAACAGGCCCGCCCAGCCTGTGTGCAATAGTAGACCAGCCTGTATGTATGCCCCGTGCACCTCGCCAGCTAGTGTGCCCCCACTGCCATCCTCCCTTATGCATCCATGCATGCCCTATGCACCCTTGCCCAGCCTTATGTGCCATCGTCAATGGTCAGAATTTGAGTTCCACTGACCTGGTAGGTGAAGAGATTCTCTCTCCACCCACTTGTGAACTTTACAATACCCCGTTAGCATACACTACTCCGTAACCTCCCATAGGTCCAAAAAGGAATCTTTTTTCCTTATTGGTCCAAAAAAATTACCTTTCCCCCCATTGGCCAAGGAAATTTACCCCCACCCCATTGGTCTAAAATTTCTTACTTTCATCTTATTGGGGTAAAAAAATCACTTTATTCCGCCATTAGCTAAAGGAATTCCCTTTCCCTCCTCATTGGTTCAAGCATCCTATAAATACCCCCTCCCTTTGGTTTTTCACAACACAACACCACTACATCCAAGCCTCCAAGCAGCATCCTAAAGAGAGAAGCTCTGCCCTCTTGCCTCCCCTTTCCCCCTTGAGATTTCTCAAGTCTTCGGAGAGATCTTCATAAGATCCGAAGTGTTCTTCAGATCTTTGAAGTGTTCTTTGGGCCTTCAAAACTTCTCAATCCTTTGCCTTCTTTGAGTGAGATTTTGCATAGAAGAAATTCTCCCTTAGTCCCCCACCCCTCTTGAGGTTCTTCCAGTCTTCATGGAGATCTTCGTGAGATCCAAAGTGTTATTCGGATCTTCGAAGTGTTCTTCAGGCCATGAAAGTTCCTCAATCCTTAGGATTAGCCTACCCCAGTGGAAGCTCTACCAGAGTGCCACCTCAGCCTAGCCTCCCATAGCCTATTCTTAGTGGAAGCTCTACCGAATTGACACCTCAGCCAAAAATCTAGAAGTAGCCCCTCCCGAGCAAAAGCTTTGCTGAACTAATACCCCAGTCCAAAACCCGAAAGTAACTGTTTCCAGCCGAAACTCTGTACAAATATCACCACAGTCAACATCTCTCAAGAAAGGAATTTGGAGGTCAAAACCATCTTCCCCTGAGCCAAGAGAATCCAAAAAAATAGCTCATGCCGGCACTAATCAGGGTCCCACCCCTCTTGACCCGAAACAGGGGTTAAGCACAGGTATATATAATTTCTTACCCAAATTAGCATAATGTAAACTCTATATTGACTTTGTTGTAGTCTATATAGTTATTTAAATTCAATCGTACATGTGAGTGATAACTTAGCCATGCATGCAGAATATAAATAATCATAGAAAATGTTCGTTCTAAAGCATCTAGTAGGAAGACTGGTTAAACCAGGCAGATTGGGTGCCTAACACCTTCCCAACTCTATAACCTGAAACTTACCCTAAATCTCTGGACCATACCAACTTTCGGGCCCTTTTCTTAGGAATTGGGCTCACCCCTAGTTCTAGGCCCATAATCCTAGGTGGTGACTCCAAACTCATTTGCATGATCCCGATCCCTATATTGGACCATTATCAAATCCCCATCTCAAATGAAGAACTTTACACTCTTACGAAATAGTCCTCCACGTATCTTCGAGAGGCGATAAGGCTGTACGGGGCCTGCAGGGTAAGCACACACGACACATGCCTCCCTCATGAAAGAGAGAGAGAGAGAGGAGAGAGGATAGAATTAATTAACATTCCTTTTCTTCTCCCCCCACAGGAGAGAAGAGAGAGAGATCTTATTTCTGGCCACTACCCTCACACCCAAGCCCAACAGAAGCTCTGCCGGAGTGCCACCTCAGCCTAACCCTCCCATAGCCTATTCCTAGCGAATGCTTTGTCGGAGTGCCACCTTAGCCTAAGCCTCTTATAGCCTAGCCCTAGCGAAAGCTCTATCGGAGTACTACCTCAGCCAAAATCCAGAAGTAGCCCATCCCTAGTGGAAGCTCTACCAAATTGACACCTCAGCCTAAGCCCAGAAGTAGCCTTCCCTAGCCGAAGCTCTGCAAGAATTCAAACCTGAAAGTAACTGAAACTCTGTCTGAATATTACCACAGTTAGCATCTCTCGAAAAAAGAAGTTGGAGGTCAAGACCATCTTCCCCTAAGCCAGGAGAATCCATAAGAAAGTGCGTGCCAGTACTAATTAGGGGTCCATCCCTCTTGACCCGAAACAGGGGTCAAGCTTAGGTATAATTTCTCACCCGAATTAGCATAATGTAGACTTTATATTAACCTAGTTTTAGTGTACATAACTATTTAAATTCAGTCAATGTATATATGTGTGATAACTTAGCCATGCATGCGAAATAGGAATAATTGTGGAAAATGTTCGTTCTCAAGCATCTAGCAGGAAGACCGGTTGAAATAGTTAGATTGGGTGTCTAACACCTTCCCAATTCTACAACCTAACACGTACCCTAAATCTCTAGACTAGACCAACTAGTCCCAGAATCCTAGGTGGTAACTCCAAACCTTTTTTGTATGATCCAAATTCCCCGTATTAGACTATCATCAAATCCCCGTCTCAATGATGACCTTTACACTCCTGTGAAATAGGGCTCCATGTATCTTCAAGAGGCAGTACGATGGTGTGGGGCCCATGGGTGAGCACACATGACACACCCCTCCCTAAGAAAGAGAAAGAGAGGAGAGAGGGCCGAATGCATAAAGTCTTTTTTTCCCTCCCATAAAAGGGGAGAGAAGGTCTTTTTCTAGCCACTACCCTCACAGCTTGTAGCACTATCAGAGCCTATTGGGACTTTAGCCTAAGCCATCAATAGTGAAGCCCCCAAAGCTTGATTTGAAGTCTTTCCCTTTAGATCCCAGGTATGCTTTCTTAGGCGAAGATAGAACTCTCCCTGTCATCATTGCATCTGATTTAGACTCTAGATAGGAGGAAGTGTTACTAGTTTTTTTTAGAGAAAATAGAGAAGCCATTGGTTGGACCATGGCTGATATTAAGGGAATTAACCCCTTTGTTGTGCAACATCATATTCATCTCATGGAGGATGCAAAACCTTCCATATAACCTCAGGGCTAACCCTATCATGATGGAGGCCATTCAAAAGGAGATCCTCAAGTGTTGTGACAATGAGATCATCTATCCCATATCAAACAGTGAATGGATCAACCCAGTACAAGTAGTGCCCAAGAAATCTAGAGTCACTGTGGTAAAGTCTGATATAGATGAACTCATTCCCACTCATCTTCAGACTGGGTGGAGAGTGTGCATTGATTATTGTAAACGCGGCCACTTGGAAAGACCATTTCTCCCTTCCCTTCATCGACCAGATGTTAGAGAGATTAGCTGGCTATGAGTATTATTGCTTCCTAGATGGATATGCTGGCTATAACCAAATCCCCATAGCTCTAGAAGACCAAGGTAAGACTACCTTTACTTATCCCTTTGGAACTTTTTCTTACCGGTGCATGCCTTTTGGATTGTGCAACGCCCCTGTAACGTTCCAGAGATGCTTGATGAGCATATTCTCGGACAAGGTAGAGACCTTCCCTGAGATCTTCATGGATGACTTTCCCATATATGGCTCCACCTTCTTTGATTGTCTTCACCATTTGAAGTTAGTGTTAAAAAGAAGTAGAGTGAAAAATTTAGTTCTCAATTGAGAGAAGTGTCACTTCATTGTAACGGAAGGCATAGCCTTAGGTCATGTCTATAGACACCCAATTTTGTCACCCTCCTCTGGCTATGATGAAATATAGATCTTGAACAGACTTCTGACTTCCGATCAATAGAGATGATGAACTAAGAAAACCCAGAAACATTCCACTACCTGAAAACCCAAGAAACCCCACGCGAAAGAGAAGAGGGTCCAATTTTGACTTTTTATATATGAAGGAATCTAGTCTAGATGACTGTACAGATGGATAGTGCTCAGAAATACAATTCTGACGATATATGGCACATCAAAATCGGACACTCGAATCTCCCGTAATCGTCCCTGGAAAATCATAATGCCCCATACATATGCCATGCAAACTGGCAAGCCTGTTGGAAACCTAGAAAAATCTCCTACCTACCCAAATACCCCAAAATTCATCCCCTAGCTACCCAAATACCCCAAATACATCCCTACTTGAAAACCCTAGAAACCCCGCGCTAGAGAGAAGAGGGTCTAATTTTGACTTTTTATATACGAAGGAATCTGGTCAAGATGACTGTACAGATGGATAGTACTCGAAAATACAATTTCGATGATATATGGCACGTTAAAATTGGACCATCAAATCTCCCATGATCATTGCTAGAAAAATATGTGATCGATCAGCTGTGCATGCATGCTGCGTGCACTGGCCAGCAGGCCAGCCCACATGCATGTTGTGCATTAACTGTTGCCTAGTGCATGCCTACTACCCAGTCAACCCATGTTTGCTACCCAGCTAGCCCTGCCCACATGCGTGCTATGCACAATGGCCAGTAGGCCAGCCCGCACTGCCTCATGGTGCCCCCGCACGACGCAGTCGCTCCCCCACATGACCTACCCCACACCCCAGTATGACCTCGCCCATGCCTGTGCCTGCTACTGCCCAGCCCATGCCCCTACTGCTGCCTATGCCCATGTGCATGCTACCCCACACACTATGTGTTGCACACGCATGCTGCCCCATGTGCCATATGCCGCACACCAATGCCATTGCCCACATGCCATGTGTCTCACACCCATGCCATTTCCCACACACATGTACACATTACCTGCCCTCCCATGCTAGCCTTGCCTTGTCCTGTGTTTGCCCTATGCACTTCGGCCCAATCTTGTGCGCTTAATGGCTAGGTTTGGTATTCCACTGGCTCAATGGGTGAAGAGATTTCCTCTCCACCCACTTGAGACCAAAAACCCACTTTTTGGCTAAGAATTCTCTCCCAAAAAAATCCATTTTACCCATTGGATAAAAGCCTCTTCACCCACTTTAGTCCAAATACCCTCTTTTGTCCGTTGGTTAAAAATTCTCCCTCCTCCCCATTGGCTTGGAAATTCTATAAATATCCCCCTCCTTTCGATTTTACACACCAAACAACCCCACCTCACTCATAGTAGTGAAGCCCTCTCTCCTCCTCCCCTCCCCCTTTTGATTTCCTTCGGGTCTTCGGAGCAATTTTCATCAAGATCCGAAATCTTGTTCAGATCTTCGAAGTGTTCTTCGGGACTTTGAAGATCTTCAATCCAAGTTTTTAGCCCAATCCAGTTTTTTCCAAAAATAGTATGTTCTCAGCCTCCCCCTTTGAGTGTTCTTGGTTTTTACCAGAATTAGAAATCCCTCCCCCCTTGAGGTTCTTCGGGTCTACGAAGAGATCTTTGTTAAGATTCGAAGTTCTGTTCGAATCTTCAAAGTGTTCTTCGGGGCTTTGGGGATCTTCAATCCATTTTTAGGTTAATCTATTTCTTTCCAAAAATAGCAATTCTTAGCAGAAGCTCTGTACGAGTGCCTCTAGAATCTTTCTAGAAATAGCCATTCCCAGTGGAAGCTCTGCCAAAGTGCCACCTCGTCCTAGCCCTCCCCTAGCCTATCCCTAGCAGAAGCTCTACTAGAGTGCCACCTCATCCTAAGCCCAGAAATAGCCTTCCCTAGCTAAAGCTCTGTCTGAATCCAAATCCGAAAATAGCCTTCCCTAGTTGAAGCTCTGTCCAAGTCCAAATCCAAATCCGAAAGTAACCGTTCCTAGCCAGAACCCTGTCCGAATACCATGATAGTTAACGTCTCTCAAGAAAAGAAGTTGGAGGTCAAGACCATCTTCCCCTGAGCCAAGAGAACACAAAAGGTAGTCTGAGCCAGTACTAATCGGGGGCCCACCCCTCTTGACCCCAAAATAGGATTTAAGTTTATGTACAGTTTCTCAACCAACTTGTCATCATGTAGACTTTATATAGACCTTGTTTTAGTGTATACAGTAGCTTAAATTCAGTCAATATATATATATATATATATATGTGTGTGATAACTTAGCCATGCATGTGGAATTGTAATAATTGTGGAAAATATTCGTTCTTCAACATCTAGCAGGAAGACCGATCGAACTGTTAGATTGCGTGCCTAACACCTTTCCAATTCTACAACCTAACACTTACCCTAAATCTCTGGACCAGACCAAATTTCAGGCCCTTTTCTCAGAAATGTGGCCCACCCCCGTGTCTTAGGCCCATAATCCTAGGTGGTAACTCTAAACCCCCATTTGTATGATCCTGATCCCTGTATTGGACCATCATCAAATCCCCATCTCGAATGATGAATTTCACGCCCTTGCGAAATAGGCCTCCAGTATCACCCAGTGGCGATACGGTGGTGCAAGGCTAGCAAGGTAAACATACACGACACACAACCCTCCCTCACACAAAAGAGAAGGAGAGGAGAGAGGACAGGATGCAAGTCCTTTCCCCCCCCCCAAAAGGGAAGAGAGACATCTCATCATCTCCGATCGCTACCCTCACAATGGCGACTCCACTGGGGATAAATGTCAAGCCTTTAACACTAAATGCTATCATTAAATGCAAGAACATTTTCCACCACATTTGTTTGAAAACATGTTTGGCTAACCCTATATTTATAATTGTATTCGCTAACCATATCATGCATCGTGCTCGAAGTGAAATCATTTGGCGAGGGACTCCCTGTCATGTCTGCACCCTCGAGAGGTCCGTGGAAGGTACCCACTTCCTGTACAAGGGTGTGGGGTATTGTTAAATGGCGAGGATATTCATGATTGTGCTAGCACCCTCGAATAGGTTCATGCACTTTATGACATTTTTTTATCAAATGATGATATTCCTACATTACACTTTTGCACACAATTACTCACGGTTCCACCACCCCGTGGCCAGTTGTTTAACCTCGTGTGTAATCATGAGAAATGGGCAAGGAAGTCACCATCTTGATCTCGTACCTATGGGTATATCAAAAGGATCACGAACCTTACATATATAGATTCTATCAAAGAAGCCTTGTCGGTCCTATTGCATCCACCGCATGCTCGCATCATATAGGAAATAGATGGAGAACGCTAGGAATGCCACAAGCTAATTTGTAAAAAAAATTTACGGTATTGAAAAAGAATTTTCCTATGGTATAATCAAGTCATAAAGAAATGCTCTCCTAAGCGGGTTTCGGATAAAGGTGTCCTTCCTCTTAGAAATTAAATTTGGATGCTTTGGCACATGTGATCCAGGATGATTTTTGTCCAACCCCCACAAAATGCTGAATTATCCAAAAGACCCGAGGAAGCTAGGAGGAAGGTCACCTAGTGGGATAAGAGAAAGAAAGCATGACTTTATTGGAAAAGAATGTATTAATTGGGGTATTTTAGTTAAGCCATTTGTGTGCATCTCCCACTTATGGTATTGAGTGGATTAGGGGCATCAACCCCTACCCACTCCCTACCATTAAGTGGACTAACTTTGGATGGATCATTGGTTGTTAATCTAGTGAATGTGTAAACAAGGGGTTGGGAATTCAAGAATCCTAAAATAAACCATTTTTGGTTCAGGCACAATTCCACACTTCAAGTATTCTCTGCGGTCCATTTGGACACATCAGGATAACCAGTTGACTCACTTAAGTCTAGTATCACCTCCATCGTCTCTCCTAGGTTCTCTACCACCAAGTGATTACAACCCAGTTCACATGGATCCACCCAACATGGAAATACTGGAACAAGTGTGGGTCCATCCAGTAGAGAAATTGTAAGTTGAAGTTGTCAAAGTCAAGAATGGATTAGCTCAAGTGTTGCACTTGTTACGGAACCTGTCTAGGGCCGATCTTAGGGCTGACACAACTCCTCCTCCAACGGAGCCAGAACCAACTAGGCCAAAGGTCGTCAAAGGACTTTTTCTAGGGAGAAGAGGAATTTATGGCACATGTTCAAAAGGAACCTCCAGAGACAGAGAGGGAAAGGAAAATAAGAGAACAATTGGAGAAGCTTGAGATATGATCCGAGCAGGGAAAATTCAGGAGAGTCAAACAATAGATTCTGATGAGATGAACTTCTTTTCCAGGGCAAGAATCCCTGAAAAGTTTAAGTGTCAAACTGACAAATTTAATAGGTCAGGGGATCCTAAGGCTCATTTGGAGGTATTCCTCAGTATCATGAAGATATGGCAAATTGCTGACAATCAAATGAGGCAGGTATTCATGTCAATATTATCAGGATCGGAACTAAGGTGGCTCACACAGTTGGAATCCACACAGACACAGAATTGGGTGGCAGCAATGAAATCCTTCACCAAACAGTATCCCCACAGCACCAAAGTAGATGTGGAATGTCAAGAGCTCGAAACCTTGAGACAACAACCTAGGGAGGGGTTTTCCACTTTTGTAATGAGGTTCAGGAAACAAGGCCACTAAGATGGCAGAATGACCTTCTGAAGCAGAGCAAGTAGAAATTTTGATTCAGAACTTGTCAAAGCCTTATTATGATATTCTCTACTATCAACATCTGCAAACTTTTAATGCCCTAATATCCACCGAGACACGTGTTGAGAACAAGATCCTAAGGGATGCACAATATCAAGACATGGGGAAGAATGCCAAGGGTGGGATAAACAAGAATCTTGAAACCAATATGATGGGTGTAGTCCAACAGTCAATATCATCTACAACCACTTCACCCTCATGGCCATTTGTAATACGATCAAATGCTCATTCCCAGAAAGTTCCTCGCCCAAGAAGACAGTTTTCTGATTTGAGAATGCCAGTGATAGCAGTGTATAAGAAGCTAAAGAAACAAGGATTGCTAGGGATAGTGGCCGCAAGAGTAATTAGCAACCCTCCCCCGTCTTGGTACAAAGATTGTGAGTATTATGCTTACCATGCTCAGAAGAGACATACTACTGAAAGGTGCCTAGCTTTACAGCATGCAGTTCAAGATTTGATAGACAAAGGGGCCATTGAAGTCAAGGCCAAATATCCTCCCAATGTTATTATCAACCCACTCCCTGATCATGCAACAGTCAGTGTATTGGAGGAAGAATCAACAGAAAGTGACCCCACTCAACTCATCAAGCCACAGGCTCGAAGAGATCACTTAAATGTCATGGTTGATAGGACCAAGGTTAAGAAAACCCCTAGGAAAGAAGAGCCATCAGGAGAAGAGTCAGAAGATGAGGATCAGATGCCCACCTTCACTCCTTCATCACCGACCCCAGAAGAGGAATCCACCATCTTATACCATCCACCTTTGCCATTATCTTACCTCTCACCATACCATCAAAGAGTAGGAACCCCTTCATCACCTATCATCCACTATCTTCATCAGAATACCCTATCTCCTACATCACATCCCCTTCATGTCACCCCCACCTCATATCTTTTATCACCCTTATATCATTCCCATTCCCAGGGGTCGGTAGACAATCCATCAAGTCCAAAAGAAGGATGGATTGGCAGGTACAACTGGAAGGATATACTTACGTTGCCAGAATCTCCAGAAATAGCTTCATTAGCAGAATCGTAAATGTTCTGGGAGAAAGTCAAGAGAATGACCCTACGTCTTTGATTCAGTCAAACACACCTTAAGAGGAGGTTTCAATAGAAATTGAGCTGGAATAGTTACACATCAAGGAAAGAGAACATGACAGTTACATCACTAGAATAGTGGATGTGGCACTGATTGAAGATGTGTTATCCTCTAATAACCCCACAACAATGATCCGGTCAAAGGAGGACCCAAGCCCCCGGGTACTCTTAAAGAGAGAATGGGAAAAGGAGATAAGACTCATCTGAAGTTTGTAATTTCCCACCGATCTGAAGAACCACATCTATTCATTTCTGCAAAAACCAAGATCTCAGGAGCTACATGAGTTCAAGCCCAGGCCTTTCAGAGGAAGGAGCATATATGCAAAGCAAAGAAGAGCACAAAGAATGATGGTCTGCATGCATTGTGCCCAAATCAACTGCAACAGGAAGACCCGTAATGGTGGTCAGTGATGTGACCGAGGCACCAAGATGGCCTCAATCAGTAGGCTTGAAAAGTTGGACTTTATAAAAAGAAGATTAGCAGCCTTCACCAATCCTCACCCCTCAGAAAGTTCGGCTTCCGAGAGCATGAGGTTGATCAGCTGGTATTTGTAAAGAAGCAGGCACCCATCCAGAAGAACCATTGCACCATTAAAGAAATAGCAGTAACTTTCTCAGAAGGAGAAGAAGGCCCTTTGCCATGTCTCCTCATCCATCGAGCCAACGAACCACTCCTGATATAGACTAGCATTGGAGAAGACATCAAGTTTACTCATGCTATCGAGTCAACCAACCTATATACCACTGATAAATGCATCAAGTCATGTCAAGTTTGCCATCGAGTCAGTAGTTAAGTCTGTTGTTATGATTTCGTGTCGGCCTCCCCTCTCAAGGTGAGTCCTGAGTCTGTGTATGTCAAGTCTGTTACTCCTTTCCTGAATTAAATTTCTGATTCTGAGTATGACTTGCCTCCTTTTTCTGATGATGATCTTAATAAATATCAAGAGTTAATAAAACAATTCAAATCAAAGAAATTCCAACCTATCCGTGAGGATACTTAGGTTATTAAACTAGGAACTGACCAATGCCTTCGAGAGGTAAAAATTGGCACTACCCTTGACGATGAAGAAGCAGAACAGATGATTTGTCTTTTGAAGGAGTTCACTGAAGTCTTTGCTTGGTCTTATAAGGATATTCCTGGTATAGACCCCGACATCGTGCAACATCGATTGCTGACTTATAAGCGAAAGCTCCGAAGAATGGGCCCAGAATGAAGTGAGAAGATCAGAGAAGAAGTTGTGAAGCAGTGGAATGTAGGCTTTCTACAAGTGGTTAAGTATCCCTAATGGTTGGCTAACATTGTACTAGTGCTTAAGAAAGATGGCAAGGTACGAATGTGTGTGGACTTCGGGATCTTAACAAGGTAAGCCTTAAAGATGACTTCCCATTACCCCCACATTGATGTATTAGTGGACAACATAGCAGGACATGCCTTATTATCATTTATGGATGGATTCTCGGGATACAATCAAGTAAGCATGCACCCAGAAGATCATGAGAAGACAACCTTCACCACTCCATAGGGGACTTATTGTTACAACATGATGCCTTTTGGGCTAAAGAATGTCAGGGTAACTTATCGAAGAGCAGCCACGGCCATATTGCATGACATAATGAACAAAGATGTGAAAGTCTATGTGGATAACATGATAGTGAAGTCAAAAGATCAGCAAGGGCATATTCCCGCATTAAGGCGATTCTTTGAAAAGATCAAGAAGTATCAGCTAAATTTGAATCTTCAGAAGTGTGTATTCGGGGCAACAACAAGAAAATTGTTGGGTTTCTTGATGAGTGAAAGAGGCATTGAAGTCAACCCTATCAAGATCAAGGCAATTCAAGAGATGCCCACACCTTGGACTGAGACGTAAATACGAGGATTTTTGGGTCACATCCAGTATATCAGCAGATTCATAGCTCAGATGACTATAATCTGTGAACCAATTTTCGAACTATTGAAGAAGGATCAGCCCACAGAATGGAATGACCAATGCCAACAAGCTTTTGACAAGATCAAAGGATACCTCATGAATCCACTAGTATTGACACCACCGGTGGAAGGAGAGCCACTTCTGTTGTACTTATCAGTGGGAGAATATTCCATGGGCTCATTGCTCGCACAAAAAGAGATAAAAAAGGGGGCAAAGCATGCCATATATTACCTCAACAAGAAATTCCTGGAGTATGAGACCCGGTACATATCTTTGGAAAGAACTTATGCCACATTGATTTGGGCAACAAAATGGTTGTGACACTACATGGTAGCTTATCTAGTATGTTTAATCTCCATAATTGATCCAATCAAGTACCTCTTTGAGAAACCAGCCCTAACCGAAAGAATGGCCTATTGGTTACTTTTGCCATCAGAGTTTGAGATCACCTATGTTACTCAGAAGTCTATCAAGGGATAAGCTATAGCCGATCATTTGGTTGCACACCCCATGGAAGATGGAAGGGCCCTGGATGATGCCTTTCCTGATGAAGAGATCACAGCAATAGAAGAAGAAGACATAACTAATGAAAGGCAATTATTCTTTGATGGAGCGGTTAATCAAAAGGGGTGTGGTGTGGGAATATTGCTTGTCACTCCTTACGATCTTTATTTACCTTCATCATTCCTCCTCGATTTCCCCTGTACCAATAACATTGCTGAATATAAAGCTTGTGCTTTAGGACTATAAACGACCCTGACTATTAAAGTGAAAAAGATCAAGGTGTATGGAGATTCATTCATTGTCATTTTTCAGACACAAGGAAAGTGAAAGACTAGAGATGAAAAGTTGAAGCCATATCAAGAACATCTGGAAGAGGTGGTTGAACAGTTTGAGAAGATCTCATTCGAATACTTCCAGAGAGATAATAAAAGGTTTGTTGATGCCCTTGCAACCTTGGCTTCCATAGTAGAATGCAACCCTATGCTAGGGTTCCAACCATTCCTGGTGGAACAAAGAAGTAGGCCCATTTATCAGAATTCGGTGAACCATCTTACTGTGGATGGTTGGTCTTGGTTTGCTCACATAGTGGATTTCATCAGAGAAAGGAAATACCCAAATGAAGCAACTCACAGAGAAAATTACCACCCAATTTATTCTTTAAGAGGATTTGTTATACAAGAGATCCTATGACGGAATACAGTTGTTGTGTGGGGATAAGGAGCAAGCTGCAACAATCATGGAGGAAATTCATTAAGGCCTTTGTGGATCTCATATGAATGCCAAGATGCTAGGTAAGAAGATTCTCTAGCTAAGGTACTATTGGAACACAATGGAAGTAGACTGTGTGGGCTTTGTCAAGAAATGCCACAAATGGCAGATATTTTCCAACATCATACATATCCCGTCAACAAAGTTGCATTCGTTCAGTTTACCTTGGTCATTCTCCAATTGGGGCATCGATATCATTGGAAAAATTAACCCCAAAGCATCCAATAGTCATGAATTCATCTTGGTAGCCATCGATTATTTCACCAAGTGGGTAGAAGCTCAATCTTATGCAGTATTCACATCTGCTAAGGTAGTAAAATTCATCTAAGAAAACATCATTTGCCGATATGGAGTGCCTCAAGAGTTGATATAAGATTAGGGATCCTATTTCTGGGGCAAAATTGATAAAATCAGCAGAAAGTTTGGTATCAAAAGGCATCACTCTACCACTTATAGGCCACAGACCAATGGGGCAGTAGAAGAAGCTAACAAAAACATCAAGGTGATCCTACAGAAAATGGCTAAAACACACAAGGATTGGGTAATAAGTTACCCCTTGCCTCATGCGCATACTGAACTTCTGTATGATCCTAAACAGGGGCAACCCCTTTCTCTTTGGTATACAGGGTTGAGGCGGTTCTACCCGTTGAAATTCTGGTACCATCCTTAAGGGTGCTTCTTGATAGTCAGCTACCTGAAGGAGAATGGGTGAAGACCAGACATAACGAGCACAATTTTCTCGATGAAAGGCATATGAAAGCCATAGATACTATAAAGAAATATCAATTGAGAATGATCAGGGCCTTAAACAAAAATGTGAAGCCCGCCACATAGAGGAGGGTGAACTTGTTCTTCGAGAACAAAGAGCCCTAATTCATGACCCAAGAGGGAAATTCAGGCCCAATTGGAGTGGTCCATTCACCGTCAAGGAGATTCTACTAGGCAAAGCTATAAAACTCATAGACCATAATGGCGAATAAATACCCAAACTAGTCAACATGGATCAAATCAAGAAATATTATGTCTAAAAGGGTGAATAGCTTGAACTACATTAGACCTGATTCCTTTCGAGGGATACGTAGGTAACTTGACATATGCAAGTGCAGTCTCAACCATCTAAAGGCAATAAATTGGTTCCTCGATTAATAATCAAAGTATCTTAAAAGAACATCATAGTTTGTGTCCCCCAGGAATCGCCATTTGGCATGCAAGGCCATTAGATATCTATCATTCAACTATGGTCCGTCAAACTCTTATCCAGGATTTCATCCCAAAAAAAAAAAAATTCGCCACCCAGTACCAGTTTATCAAGGCCAGTTTACCCCCCATCCTTATTTTATAAAAAAAAAAAGAGAGAGAGAGCTTGATGCAACAATGTGAAAGGCTTGGTTGTGTCAGTAGTTAATGAGTAATGCTTTGATAAGTCGTCACATCTCCTTTTGTTTGTGATGGTTGTAGGAAAAGTCATAGGTTCGTTGGATGAAACATTAAGAAAATGGACCTTGGACATAAACATGAAGGCACAAGGATTGTTGGAATTTATGAATTTGTCAATGCTTGGTCGGATTGGGTGTGTAAAATTGCATCACCAATTGCTCCGGCAAGTGCCTCGTCATTAGGATGTCAATCTGCATGTATTTCAGTTTGGATTAGTAGAGATCTGCCTAACTCTTGAAGAATTTTGAGTTTGTATGTTACTCCACCCAAAGGTAGGTTATTCCAACCATCTTTGAAGAAAGATTATTCAGAGGAAATTTAGGACTTCTTCAGATGGAAAGAAGAGGAAGTGAAGTAATTCGTCAGGTATGGGAAGATTGACATTCTGAAGGTGGCCCACATCTTTGTCCATTATACACCAATGGGAGGAATCCATCAATAGAGATCACAGGATGCTTATTCACTTTGCATGATAGCTCGTTATGTTCTCCAAACTCCCGGGGGTGGTGCACCGCCCGTGCTGATTGAGATGGTAAAACAGTTGAAGAAAAGATGTGACATCATCCCTACGGTTCTTGCAGAAACATTCAAGGGGTTCATTAACATGAGCCATGGCCATAGATTCGGACTAGATCATTATCAAGGGAGTCCTGCTATTTTTCAGATTTGGCTCCTTGAGAAACTGAAGTTAACCAAGCCATTAAAAGAAGGCCCACTCGGAGTTCTTTGCTACCAGGATAAGAGGGAAGTTCTGGAATTTAACCTTATCACTGACTGGAAGAAGTACCTGCAGGAAAGGACTGTGCGAGATATTGCATGGAGAGGAGGCCACAAGAAGATTTTCTGATGAAGACCCCCGGCTATAATTATGTCAAGTTGATGGGATTGACTCACACATCCTTTTATTTACCTATGTACATCGGCTAACAATATGGGCTCGAGGTGATAGACCCAGAGGAGTTAGTGAACTTTCACCCACCTCAAGAGTTGTCTCCCCACCTTGTTACTTACCTATCTTGTCTATGGTAGAAAAATTGTTCCCCTTCCCATGTAATTCACTTGGTAATAGAATGAGGAAGTATTTGGATTTTCGTACTATCCTGATTATTCTAATGGAGACTTGAGTTGTGGAATTAATTGTGCCTTAAAATTCAAACTCCTGAATTCAAACAAAAAAAAAAAAAATGTTTTCATTCCAAAATAAAGAGCCAAGTCTAGCCATACAAAAGGAAAAAAAAAAAAAAAAAATGAACATAGGGAGGGAAAAGGAAAAAGAAAAAAGTAACATTTGTGTTCTGCAGGAACAATAGGAACAAATCTCTAGAGATCACCATCCTCATCTGTGCCATACTCAAACCTACTTACAGAAGTCATCAAGTTACTAGACGTAACAGTATCATGTGCTGATCATGAACTCGCTAGCTGTGTTGTGAGGTCCTCAATCTGGGTGGCCTGGTCAGCATTCTGTTCCCTTAGAGAAGCAACCCCCCATATTGAGAAGACCAAAAGATGGTCAACACAAGGAGTAATAATAAAAGAAAATCAAAGATTAAAAAAAAATCTATGAAAATCCCCACCCTAGATACAAAATTAAAAAAAAATCAAATTAAAATTCAAAAAATCTAAAAATTAGAAGAAAAAAAATTTAAATCAAGAATCAAAATCCAAAATCAAACTTCAAAGCTCAAAATCAAAACCCAAAATTCAAAAACAAAATTCAAAAATCAAATTCAAGTCAAATTTCAAAGTTCAAATCAAAATTCAAAATTCATAAGAAAACAAAAGAAAAAAAAACCAAAAATCAAGTCAAGAATCAAAGATCAAAATTCAAAAGAAAAAAAAATTCCAATTTCAAGGTATAGCTCAAAAATTCTTACCACAAAATACAAAACCCAAATCAAATTTCACGTGGTAGGTAAAATTTACATCACATTCATGTGAAAGGTGAAAATCAAATTCAAAGGGAAAGTAAAATTCATGTGAAAAGAAAAATTCAAATCAAATCCAAATCAAGAGCAAATCAAGATTTCAATTCAAAAGTCCAAATTCAAGATTCTATTTCAAAGGTCAAAATTCAAGATTTCAATTCAAAAGTCCAAAAGATTGAAAATCCAAAGAAGAATCAAATATCAAAAATCCAAAAATCAAAGGTCAAAATTCAAGATTCCAATTCAAAAGTCCAAAAGATTAAAAATCCAAAGAAGAATCAAAGAATCAAATGTCAAAAATCAAGAATCAATTATTAATGTCTTTTACAAGGTTGAAAGAGCATCAATTTCTTTCCTATAAATGACAGTAGTAGATAGCTGATGAGCACATTTATGTGCGAAATCTAGTATAGTAAAACATGCATTTTACATATTTAGAATGGAGCTACCTTGGGTTTTACTCTCTTTTTGCAGGTTTTATATTTTCAAGGCCTTAAGGACTATCGGACGCTATATCTCCAATTTTACATGTAAAGAGGTCCTATTTCTTTTCATGGTTATGAAGATGATAAAATTCTGTGCAATATGGATGTGTTCAATTACAAGTACACATTCGTTTGGTCAATCGTACAAGTGATTATTCTTTTCGGGTCAGAAAAAGAATAATGGGTCATAACTGAACCGAGATGCAAAACCAACCCATCTGCAGTTGTCCCAAGGGTATAAGGAATATTTCAAATACCAACAAGGATTGATGGACCACATCCTTAAGTGATTGAAGATTTGTTTTTGGCAACAACAACTACCTAGAGTAGTTGGTGAATTGTGGTGTGAAAAATCCCTTGCTTATTAGGAGGTCTCAAATTCGAACCTCTTAGCTACCATTTTGTCGAGGTTTTTTTAGAAGATTTTCTCTTTCCTACTCATCACTTAAAGGAGGTCGGCCAAGATGGTTGTACGTAAGTTTGAAGAAGAGAGAGAAAGAGAAAATAAAAAGAAAAATAGGAAAGAAGAAAAAAAAAAAAGACAAGGGCATGGATGGAATTTTCCATTAAAATAGAATATTGCCCAAATCCAAACAAGAAAAATCGGCCAAATGGGGTTTCTTATCAAGAAGAGAGAGAAAAATAGAAAAAGGGAGGAAAAATAAGAAGCAAAAGGCAAGAAAAATCGTGGGAGATCTCTCTCCACACGTTTTCTCTCTTCTCTCTCCTCCACTTCATCAACAAGATAAAAAAAAATCTTTTTTTTTAGAAGCTAAAATCATTAGCTTCCCTCCCCCATTCTCTATATAATAGAACTAACACAAGGGGAGGAGGCACTTCATTCTTCTTCTAGGGTTTTTTTTTAGTTGTTCTATCTCTTTCTCTAGTTTTCTCTTTCTCTAGCTCTAGTTCTAGGTTTATGCTTTAAACACTTTTGTAAGTTCTTTTTATTCAATTAATGCAAGCACTTTTGTTTTTGATTCAGTAATTTATTTTTATTGTTTAAGCAATTGAAGTTATAATTTTCAAGTTTTAGTTCTAGGCTTAGTTCTAGGTGACAAGAACAAGCTATGAAGCATGTCTTTCAAGTTCAAATTTTTTTTTTTTTCTTCAGATTTTTTTTCTCTAGTACTAGAAATTTCAGATTTGATTTATTCCAGATCTGGTTTTTAGTACTGGTAGTATCTCAAATCGATCAAGTTTTCAGTTAAAGGGATGAAGCTTAAGTATGTAGGCTCCTTCAGTAGTCTTCTCTCCCCCCTCTCATTCCATCTTCTGACTATCCTTTCTTTCTTAATTTAGGATATTAATTTCAGTCGTTACATTATTGCTATCCCTTTCCCCCAAGGTTCATGGCTAGTGTATGTGTTGGCTTTGCCCCTCCTAGCCATAGAACCATCATTTTATTGTTTTATTTTAATTCTCTCCCTTTCTCTAAAGCCAAGTAGAGTAACCCTTGTAAGAGTGACTCTCTAGTCAAGTAGGGAATCTCATATTATGATGCATCCCTCAGGCTAAGTAGAGAAACCTACTTGTGAGTCTCTCTCTAGCTTTATCCCCTTTCTTTTACTTTATTTTTATTTCAGTATTTTTTTCTTTCATCGCTTTTTAATTACGTGGGGTGTTTATTTCCAGCTATTTATTTATTTAATTTAAATTATGTGGCATGCGTGTTTAAATTCTTAGATGACAAATGGTTAGGACGTTATTTTAGATACATATGTTTAGGACAGTAATTAGAAGTAGATCACAATCATTAATCGGTTCACTTTCGTATTATTAAAAGAAGCAAAAAAAATAAAGTGGCTACTCTCTCTGTGTTCTACCCATAGCTATACTGATCCATACGCTTGTAGCTACATTTTAAAATCCCAAACAAGTTTTTGGCATCATTTTTGGGGAGACAGTTCCATGTTATTTTTCGCTTTCTTTTGGTAAATTGGAGTGCTTTGTTTGCTTTGTTTTGTTTTTCCTTTTTTTTTATTGAATTCCTGAGAAGAATAACTTGCAATAATAGTTGTATCGGTGGAGGTCACCATGCCTCATAGTTTGATAAAGACAGGTTTCGCCCTGTAGCAGTACCTTAGGAATTGACCTGAGTAACCCCGGATCCCTGCCGGTAAGATCCCAAAAATCCAAAAAAAATCATAAAAAATCATAAAATCATAAAAAAAAAATTCCTATCTATTCTTTTGTGCTTGTCTTACTCTAGTTGTGTGTAGTTTTCTATTGCATGAGTGTTAGGTGGGTACGTAATACTAAGAATCGGTTAGAAAGAAGAGATCCAACAAGTAGTGACCCTATACATTTGCTCTCTTTAAAACCCTTCAATATGGGAGACCAACATCAAAACCCTTCACCTAAATCTCTAAAAGATAGGTTCTACCCTGCTGGAACAGCCCAACCTTCCTGCATAGTTCTACTACAAGCCAATAAGCTTAGAAGTGATATCCTTCAGCTTAGGCAAACGTCTAGTGAGTCTTTTTCCAAACTTTTGGAGAGATTCAAGGATTTACTCCAAGAATGCCCTCACTATGGCCTAGACTTATGACATTTATGTTAAATAATTTATGAGGGTATTGATTATCCAACTAAACAAATGATAGATTCTATGTGCCCTGAGAGATTCACATCCTTTACAGATGAAGGAAAGGCATGGGAATTCTTACTTGACTTAGTTGACAAAACCCATGAGTGGGAATCAACCCAAGAGAGTGAAAGAACCATATAAGGAAAAAGATATTTTGTGGATGGGATAGTAGCCAAGGAATCCCATTTGGATTATCTAATCAAGAGGATTGAGGCTATTGTTCCTAGAGAGCCATCATCAGTCAATTTGGTTAAGATTTGTGCCTGGTGCTAGTCCCTTGGACATGTCATAAAAGAATGCCCCAATACCTTTGGGGGCACTTCTAATGATAGTATTAATTCCTTATACCAGAATAATCCATATAGTAACACCTATAATCCAGGATGGAGAAATCACCCAAATTTCTCTTAGAATCAGGGCAACCAAGCAGGGCCTTCCAATTTTCATAATCAATGTCAACCTGAACCCTAAAGGCCTCCCTTTGCACAACAATATTTTACCCAAAATACTTTTCCTAGGTCAAATGTAGGACCTCAGGCTAGTTTTTCTAGGGCCCCTCTCCTATCATCTTATCAGCAACCCCCTAGGTTTACCAACACTGGAGAGGCAAGTAGAATAAATGACTTGGAAAAAAATATGGCCTTCCTCATGACAAGCCATCAAAATCTTATGAGAGAACTCACCCAAGTCGTCTCAATTATGCGTGAGAGGGAGAAAGGAACTTTACCCAGTCAACCGAAGACTAACCCTAGGCATCATCAGCTTGTTAGTTCACAAGCACCAACTAATGCACAACTGAATATAGTGTAAGGTCAGACCCAATAAGGGCCCTCTAACCAATGTAATATTGTTTATGCCCTTAGGAGTAGTAGAGAGTACCAACAGAGCATTCCTAAATCTTCCCCATCTATTACTCCTGTTAACTCTCCTTCAGTTGAGGACACAAGTGTGCCTCTTGTTCCAGGTTCGTCTGATGAACCTAAAGATTCTTTTAAAATTAAAGATGATTTGATTGAGGAAACAAAAAATGATTCTTCTGAAAAAGGGCAAATCCCTAACAGTCCTTATGTTCCTCCTGTCCCATTTCTTGATCGCTTGATAAACAAAAAGAAGATTGCTTCTATGGATAAAATTTTAGAAGTCTTCAAAAAGGTAGAAGTAAACATCCCTCTTTTGGATTCTATATCCCAGATCCTCGCCTATGCAAAGGTACTGAAAGATTTGTGTACTCACAAACGTATCACTAGTGTGCCCACAAAAGCGTTCTTGGCAGGTAACATTAGTTTCATAATTATTCAACCTGTAGCAGCCAGGTATAAGGATCCAGGGAGCCCTACCATATCTTGTGTCATAGGCAACACCTACATTGAGCATGCCTTACTTGACCTTGGCGCAAGTGTGAATCTTTTACCTTACCATGTGTATAAGCAACTAGGATTGGGAGAATTGAAAGCCACTGGAACTACTCTTCAATTTGTAGAGATAGGTCTGTTAAGATTCCTAAAGGCATAGTTGATGATGTCTTACTAAAGGTGGGGGAAGTTTTTTTCTTTGTTGATTTCATTATGTTAGATACTAAGCCCTTCTCAACCAAGGATAAGATCCCAATAATTCTAGGAAGACCATTCTTGGCTACCAGTAATGCATTAATCAACTTCCGGAATGGTTTCCTAAGGTTATCTTTTGGCAACCAAACTATTGACTTTAACATGTTTAGGATAGGCAAGCAACCACATATGAAAGAAGAGATCAATATGCTTGAGGATTTTCTGGGATTTTCTGATGATTTAATTACCAACTTTGATATTGATTTTGATTCAGAATTCCAAGAATGTATGGATGAGTTGGATGATGATAGTGAAAATTTCTTTTCTGAAGTCTTGAGTCTTCACACAGCTGTGGAGCCCTTAGGACCCCTTTCCAATTCCATTCCCAAACCTTCTATAGTTGAGCCCCTAAGCTAGATCTTAAGGAATTACCATCTAATTTGAGGTATGCTTTCCTAGGGCCTGACCAGACTCTTCCTATAATAATTTCTTCAAATTTGACTTCTAGTCAGGAAGAGGAGTTACTTAAAGTGTTAAAAGATAATAAAGAAGCCCTAGGTTGGACCATGATTGATATCAAGGGTGTAAGTCTTTCTATTGTGCACCATCATATACATCTTATGGAGGATTCCAAACCATCCACAGAACCCCAAAGAAGAGCTAACCTAGTGATGATGGAAGCCATTAAGAAAGAGATCCTAAAGTGCTTGGATCATGGAATAATTTATCCTATTTCTGACAGCCAATAGGTAAGCCCAGTTCACGTAGTGCCTAAGAAGTCTGGGGTGATTGTAGTTCCCAATGCCAATAGTGAACTAATTCCAACCCATGTCCAATCAGGGTAGAGAGTGTGCATAGACTACAGAAAACTTAATGTGGTAACCTAGAAGAACCACTTCCCATTGCCATTCATTGACCAGATGTTAGAGAGTTTAGCTGGACATGAATACTATTATTTTCTTGATGGATATTCCAGCTATAACTAGATCCCAATTGCTTTAGAGGGTCAACATATGACCACTTTTACATACCCATATGGAATATTTTCTTACAGGCGTATGCCTTTTGGGTATTGCAATGCCCCTGCTACGTTCTAACGATGCATAATGAGCATCTTTTCTGACATAGTCAAAAAATTCTTAGAAGTATTTATGGATGACTTTTCAATTCATGAAAATTCCTATTCTGATTGTCTTCATCATCTTTCCCTAGTTTTGAAAAGGTGCATATCTAAGAATTTGATTTTGAATTGGGAGAATGCAAATTTATGGTTAAATCTGGTATTATTTTAGGTCATGTAATATCCAAGGAGGGAATTAAGGTAGATAGAGCCAAAGTGGATTTAATTGATAATTTACCACCTCCTCAATCTATTAAGGACGTCCGATCTTTTCTAGGGCATAAGGGCTTCTATATAAAGTTTATTAAGAACTTTAGTCAGTTAGCCCGACCTCTCACTTCATTACTTGCTAAAGATCAAACTTTTGAGTTTTCTAAAGAGTGTCTAGAATCCTTCAAACAACTTAAGAAGGAGTTGACCAATGCACCCATTGTTCAACCACCTGTTTGGATTGAACCTTTTGAACTGATGTGTGATGCTTCGGATTTTTTCATAGGATCGATTTTAGGTTAAACGATTAATAAGTTGCCCACTGTCATTTACTATACTAGTAGGACCTTAAATGATGCACAACTCAATTATACAACCATTGAAAAAGAACTTTTAACTGTTGTGTTTGCATTAGAAAAGTTTTGATCTTACTTAGTTGGCTCATATGTGGTGGTGTATACTGATCATTCTACTCTTAGATACCTAGTTCAGAAGAAGGATGCCAAAGCCCGTCTCATTAGGTGGGTTTTACTTTTGCAAGAGTTTGATATAGAAATTAGGGATAAAAAAGGAGTTGAAAACCTAGTTACAGACCATTTATCCCGGTTTCTCAATTCCTTGACTGTTGATTATCCAGTTAACGAGAACTTTCCAGATGAACATTTATTTGCAATGTCCAGTGAACCATGGTTTGCTGACAATATCAACTTTTTAGTTTCAGGTGTGACTCCAGGTCACTGGTCCACCCATGATAAGTATAGGTTTCATTCCCAAGTTAAGCACTTTTTCTAGGATGATCCTTATTTATTTAAGATATGTCTAGATCAGATTATCCGACAATGTGTTCTTGATTATGAGTAACATTCTATTCTCTCTTTTTGCCATGATTATGTGTATGGTGGACACTTTGGACCTAAGAAGACTATCACAAAGGTTCTCCAATATGGATTTTATTGGCCCACTCTTTTTAGAGATGCTTTTGATTTTTTCAAAGATTGTCCCGCCTGTCAGTCTTTTAGCCGTATTAATAAGAGGAACATGATGTCTCTCAACCCTATTTTTGTAGTTGAGATCTTTGATGTATGGGGCATAGATTTTATGGGACCATTCCCTAATTCCTTTGGGAGTTTGTACATACTTCTGGCTGTTGATTATGTTTCTAAATGGATAGAGGTCATACCTTGTAAATCTAATGACCACAAAGTGGTGGTCCAGTTTCTCAAAGAGAACATTTTTTCCACTTTGGTGCACCACGTATAATAATTAGTGATAGGGGTACTCATTTTTGTAATCGGCCTTTTGAGGCCTTAATGAAAAAGTATGGGATCACCCATAAGTTATCTAGGTCATATCACCCCCAAACTAGTGGACAAGTGGAGGTGTCTAGTAGGTAGATCAAACAAATCTTGGAGAAACCTATTAATCCCAACCGTAAGGATTGGTCCCTTAGGCTCATTGATGCCCTATGGGCCCATCGGACTGCATTTAAGACCGATTTTAGTCAGTCTCCCTACCGTTTGGTGTATGGAAAAGCTTGTCACTTACCAGTTGAGTTGGAGCATAAGGCCTTTTGGGCTACCAAGAAGTTCAATTTTGATTTGTCTGATGTGGGAATTCATCATAGGCTTCAACAATCTGAGTTGGAGGAACTTAGGAATGATGTCCATGAAAGTTCTAGGATTTATAAGGAAAAGACCAAAGCTTTCCATGATAAGCACATTCTACGTAAATCTTTTGTAATTAGTGATAAGGTCTTATTGTATAACTCTCGATTGCATCTTTTCCTTGATAAGCTTAGATCCCGATGGGATGGACCGTTTATTGTCCATAATGTATATCCTCATAGGACTGTGGAGATTATGAATCCAAGAATAGGGATAATTTCAAAGGTTAATGATCAGCATTTGAAACCGTTCCTTGAGTTTCCTACTACTGGTAGTGAAGAGGTCATGGATCTCTATGAACCTCTTTACATTGATGACTAACTTTTAATCAGGTATGACCCCCTTCCATTGTCTTTGCTTTTAATTCTTTCCATGTATTGAGAACATTGCATGACTTAAGTGTGGGGGAGGGAAACCAGTTTTTTATTTTTTCACTTTGTTTTATTTGTTTTTCTTTTTATTTTTTTGAGCTTGCTAAAGGATGAAGTCCTACTTTGGCTTTTAGCTAATGATCATACCATTCGGTTGCTTGATGTATGAAAATAAAAGTTTTGATTAAGGTACCCATTTTGAACAAATAAAAATCCTGTTGAGAAGAAAGAAATAAGCTTTTATCTTGAGATGGGAGTTTCTTTTGAAAAATAAGAGACCCTTATTTTATGGTGTTGGACCAGATGTAAGTCTGTGGGTTCCTTGTACATTTGATTTGAAGTTGAGACATTCTTTTTAATTTGGCATGAGTTGACAAATGCACAATTTTAAATGAAGTGTGAAATACGGTATAAAGAAGAATAGGAGTTGATTCCCTTGGAACTAGACAGGGCATTGCACCTTAGGAAGCGTGGTATCTTGATCGGAATTCCTAGGGAGGAAACTTTTAAAAGAACTCTAGCATCACTGTCTTCGTGGGCATATACAAAAAGTAAAGCTACATAGTAACTTGGGTGTCTGGTGTTTGCTCCACCATGTCATTTAGGCCAAAAGTAGTGGAGTAGAATAGAGTTTATTAAGAGAAAAAATGAGAAAAAAAATTGTGTAAATGTCATTAATGCTAGGTAACATGTTTTGTCAAAAACACTCCAACGCCTTAGTCATTGGTTCCCTATTTCTTCACAAGTGGTTTTGCCTTAAGATAAGGATGTTTTGGAAGAGACGAAGTGAGTTCCAAATTAAGAAATATGTTAGTGCCTGGAATTGATAAAGGGTAATAAAGTTCAAGTGTGGGGGTCCCTTGTAAGAGGAACTATCTTTGCTCCGGATCGGTATGGCCCGTACCTTTAGCCAAGGTTGGGATATGTTTACTCTGAATTTTGGGTGTATATTTATTGTAAACACCTACGAGACACAACTCGTTCACTATGGGTGACCTAGGGGTTTAAAGGCTTGTTGCACATGCTAAGTGCAACCGTGATTCCTAAGAAAGTGAGTTAGGTTTTTTGTTTTTATTCTTTTTCTTTTTGTTTTGCTCGAGGACTAGCAAAGTCTAAGTGTGGGGGAATTCTGATGAGCACATTTATGTGTGAAGTCTAGTGTAGTAAAACATGCATTTTACATATTTAGAATGGAGCTACCTTGGATTTTACTCTCTTTTTGCAGGTTTTATATTTTTAAGGCCTTAAGGACTATCGGGCACTATATCTCCAATTTTACACGTAAAGAGGTTCTATTTCTTTTCATGGTTGCAAAGAGGAAAAAATTTTGAGCAAGATGGACGTGTTCAATTGTAAGTACACATTCATTTGGTCAACCATACAAGTGATTATTCTTTTCGGGTCAGAAAAAGAATAATGGATCAGAACTGAACCGAGATGCAGAACCAGCCCATCTGCAGTTGTTCCAAGGGTATAAGGAATATTTTAAATGCCAACAAGGATTGATGGACCACATCCTTAAGTGATTGAAGATTTTCTTTTTGGTAACAACAACTACCTAGCGTAGTTGGTGAGTTGTGGTGTGCAAAATCCCTTGCTTATTAGGAGGTCTCAAGTTCGAACCTCTTAGCAGCCAAGATGGTTGTACGCAAGTTTGAAGAAGAGAGAGAGAGAGAAAATAAAGAGAAAAAATAGGAAAGAAGAAAAAAAAAAAGACAAGGGCATGGATGAGATTTCCCATTAAAATAGAATATTATCCAAATCTAAGCAAGAAAAATTGGCAAAAGGGGGTTTCTTGTGCAAGAAGAGAGAGAACAATAAAAAAAGGAGAAAAAATAGGAAGAAAAAGGCAAGAAAAAACGTGGGAGATCTCTCTCCACACATTTTCTCTCTTCTCTCTCCTCCACTTCATCAACAAGATAAAAAAAATCCTTTTTTTTAGAAGCTAAAACCGTTAGTTCCCTTCCCCATTCTCTATATAATAGAATTAACACAAGGGGAGGAGGCACTTCATTCTTCTTCTAGGGTTTTTTTAGTTGCTCTATCTCTTTCTCTAGCTCTAGTTCTAGGTTTATGCTTTAAACACTTTTGTAAGTTCTTTTTATTCAATTAATGCAAGCAATTTTGTTTTTGATTCAGTCTTTTATTTTTATTGTTTAAGCAATTGAAGTTGTAATTTCAAGTTCTAGTTCTAGGCTTAGTTCTAGGTGACAAGAACAAGCTATGAAGCATGTCTTTCAAGTTCAATTTTTTTTCTTCAGAATTTTTTATCTAGTACTAGAAATTTCAGATTTGGTTTATTCTAGATCTGGTTTTTAGTACTGGTAGTATCTCAAATCGATCAAGTTTTCAGTTCAGGGGATGAAGTTCAAGTAAGTAGGCTCCTTCAGTAGTCTTCTCTCCCCCCTCTCATTCCCTCTTCTGGCTACCATTTCTTTCTTAATTTAGGATTTTAATTTCAGTCATTACATTATTGCTATCCCTTTCCCTCAAGGTTCATGGCTAGTGTATGTGTTGGCTTTGCCCCTCCTAGCCATAGAACCATCATTTTATTATTTTATTTTAATTGCTTCCCTTTCCCTAAAACCAAGTAGAGTAACCCTTGTAAGAGTGACTCTCTGATCAAGTAGGGAAGCTCATATTATGATGCATCCCTCGGGCTAAGTAGAGAAACCTACTTGTGAGTCTCTCTCTAGCTTTATCCCCTTTCTTTTACTTTATTTTTATTTCAGCATTTTTTCCTTCATTACTTTTTAACTGCGTGAGGTGTTTATTTTCAGCTATTTATTTATTTAATTTTAATTACGTGGCTTACGTGTTTAAATTTTTAGATGACGAATGGTTAGGACGTTATTTTAGATATAAATGCTTAGGATGGTAATTAGAATTAGATCACAATCATTAATCAATTCACTTTTACATTATTAAAAGAAGCAAAAAAAATAAAGTGGCTACTCTCCCTGTGTTCGACCCGTAGCTACACTGATCCGTACGCTTGCAGTTACATTTTAAAATCTCAAACAATGGCCCAGCCTGGTTCGAAAGAACCCACTTGGAATACCAGATAGCCCAGCCCAGTTCGAAAGAACCCACCTGGAAGACCAGATAGCCCAGACAGGTTCAAAAGAACCTACCTGAAAAACCAGATAGTCCAAACAGGTTCGAAAGATCCCACCTGGAGACCAACTTCCCTGAATTGGCACATGTTAAGCCCAGCTAAGGAAAATCTAAAAATCAAGTACTAACATCTTTTGCAGGATTGGAAGAGTAGCGAATTTCTTTCCTACAATCAGCCCAAGTAAGTCCTAAACTTCAAAGTAGTTAAGAGATATTACTTTTTGCATTTTCAACTCTGACATTGATGAGCGAGATGACGACAATACATGCTCCGGGTGACAAAATGTGGTACTTCTTTTCTTTGCCCTTCGGCTGTTGGCACAGGCCTCGGCCAAAGAAGGCATGCTATAGACACCCAATTTTGTCACCCTCCCCTGGCTATGATGAAATGCGAATATTGGTCGAGACTTCTGGCTTCTGATCAACAGAGGTGATGATTGACTAAGAAAACCAAAAAACATCCCCTAAATGAAAACCCCAAAAACCCCACGCAGGAGAAAAGATGGTCTAATTTTGACTTTTATATATGAAGGAATACAGTAAAGATGACTAAACGGATGGATAATACTCGAAAATACGATTCTGATAATATATGGTATGTCAAAATCGGACCATCGAATCTCCCGTAATCATCTCCAAAAAATCACATTTTCCTGTGAGCATGCCACGTGCACTAATCAGCCTTCTGGAAACATTCCCCACCTGCCCAAATACCCCAAAATTCCCCAACTACCCGAAAACCCAGAAAAACCACGCGAGAGGGTAAAGAGTCTAATTTTGACTTTTTATATACGAAGGAATCCGATTATAATGACCATACAGATGGATAGTACTCTGAAATATGATTCTGATGATATATGGTACTTCAAAATCAGACTATCGGATCTCCTGCAATTGTCCCCAAAAAATCACATTTCTTTCGCACGTGCTGCACGCACTGGCCAGCCAACCAGTACGCATGTTGTGCATGCTGGCAAGCCTACATGCATGTTGTGTGCGCTAACTAGCCAGCTCGTAGTATAGCCTAGTGTGCACTGTGCACCCCTGCATGCAAGCCGGTGCACCCCTGCGTGCATGCCTATGCGCCCCCATGTGCGGGCCTGTGCACCTCGGCACGCATGCCTGTGCTCCCCCATGTGCATGCCTGGATCCCCTCCCCACACACCCATGCACCACTGCCTGCGCACCCATGAGCCATTGCCTGCACACCCATACACGTTGCCTACAAGCCCTGTGCACCTATTGTAGGCACCCAATTTTGTCACCCTCCTCTGGCTATGATGAAATATGGATTTTGGACGTGACTTCTGACTTCCAACAGACATAGATGCTAATGGAAACATTCCCCTACCCAAAACCCTAGAATCTCCAGTGGGAGGGAAGGGATCTAATTTTGACTTTTCATATATGAAGGAATCTGATCAAGATGACCATACAGAAAGATAGTGCTCAGAAATACGATTCCGATGATATATATGATATGCCAAAATCAGACACACGGATCTCAGGAATCATTCCCAAAAAATTATGTTTTTTCAGGGCATGTCATGCACACCGGCCCAGCCCGACCACCCAACTGGCAGGCCCAGCCAAGCCATCCAGTCTAGCCCAGCCAAACCAAGCCAACCAGCCCATCCAGTCCATCCAAGCCCAGGCTGGATGCACACTTGTGCACGGGCCTACCGCACACTGTGCACGTGTCTGCTGCACCCTGTGCCACTGTGAGGGTAGTGGCCAGAGATGGATCCCCGTCCTCTCTCGTCTCTCTCTCTCTCTTCACCTTCGTGGCAAGGGGGAGGTGGCTCGAGTCATGTGTGCATGGTGTGTAGGCCAAGTGTGCATGGTGTGTGTGCACAGTGTGCACGGTTTATAGTGGGGCCACTTACAGCATGCTGTGGGGTCGCACACAACATGTGGTAGTGTGCGGCAGGCCCACCACATGCTGTGTGCAACCCCACCACATGCTATAAGTGGCCCCACTATAAACCATGCACACCATGCACACACGACTCGAGCCACCTCCCCCTTGCCACGAAGGTGAAGAGAGAGAGAGAGAGAGGAGAGAGGACAGGGATCCATCTCTGGCCACTACCCTCACAGTGGCGACTCCACTAGGGATAAATTTCAAGCTTCCAATACTAGATGCTACCTTTAAATGCAAGAACATTCTCCACCACATTTATTTGAAAACATGTTTGGCTAACCCCATGTTTGTAATTGTATTCACTAACCGCATCATGCATCGTACTCGAAGTGAAATCATTTGGTGAGGGACTCCCTGTCATGTCCGCACCCTCGAGGAGATCATTGCATGTCATGGAGAGTACACTGAGAGTAAATGATACCCGCTTCCTGTACAAGAGTGAAAGGTATCATCAAATGACGAGGATGTTGTATTTGCGCCAGCACCCTCGGGGAGGTCCACGCACTTTATAGCATTCTAAGATCCAATGCGTCATTAAACGGCAATGATGTCCGTATTTGTGCTAGCACCCTCAGGGAGGTCTGAGCACTTTACAGCATTCTGAGATTGAATGATGGTTACCCTACATTACACTTTTGCACACAATCACTCACAGTTCCACCACCCCATGGCCAATTGCTTAACCTCGTGTGTAGTCACGAGTAATGGGTAAGGAAGTCACTCCCTTGATCTCATACCTACAAGTATACCAAAAGGATCACGTACCTTGCATATATAGATCCTATCAAGGAAGCCTTGCCATTCCTATTACATCCACCGCATGCTCGCATCATGTAGAAAATAGATGAAGAAGCTAGGAGCACCACAAGCTAATTGTAGAACTTGTTTATGGTCTAGAAAAGGAATGTTCCTACACTATATTTCCATTGTACAGAATTACTTTCCTAAATTGGGTTTTGGATAAAAGGTGACCCTCCTCCTTAAGGAAAAAGTTCAGATACGTGACTCAGGGGCAATCCCGCTAGAGTCACTTTAAGTCTCAAGAAGTCCCGAGAAAATCAGGTAGAAGGACACCTAGTGGGAAAAGAGCAAGGAAAGCATAACTTTATTACATGGAATGTCTTATGGGAATATTCTTGACAAGCCATTTGTATGAATCTCCCGCTTGTGGCATTAGGTGGACCAGGGGCATCGAACCCTATCCACCCCTATCATTAAGCGTACTAACTTTGGATGGATCATTGGTTGATAATCTAGTGAATGTGTGAACAAGGGGTTTGGAATTCAAGAATCCTAAAATAAACCACTTTTGGGTCAGGCACAATTCTACATCTCAAGTATTCACCGCGATCCCTTTGGATGCATCAAGGTAAGCAGTTGACCCACCTAAATCTAGAATCACCTCCGTCATCTCTTCGAGATTATCTACTACCAGGTGATTACAACTCAATTAGCATGGATCCACCCGACATGAAAACACATGAACAGACCTAGGGTCCATCCCGTGGAGACCTTGCAAATAGAGATAGCTGAAGTTAAAATAGGAATAGCTCAGATATTGCGTACTCTTCAGAACCCTCCTAGAACTAATCCTAGGAATGAGCCGACACTAGCAACAGGAGATGTAGATCAGAATGGAGCTACAAGTCATCGTGGGAATTCTTCCCGAGTCGACTCAGGGGAACCAGAGCATGTTAGGCCAACCGATCAGAGAGGATCTTCACCTACCCATCCCAATGGTCAACAAGGGGCCTATTCCAGGGTCCCTCCTCCCAGGGTAGTGATCGAAGATGAAGAAGAGGAATTCACAACACACGTTTGCTTTGAGCCTCTAGAGACGGAGAAGGAAAAGAAGCTCAGAGAGCAGTTAGAGAAGTTGGAGAACATGATTCGAGCAGGAAAAGGCTTAGAAGGCCAAGTAGTGGATTCTGAGGAAATGAGTTTCTTCTCTGGAGCAAGAATTCCAGAAAAATTCATTTGGCAAACTGATAGATTTTATGGGACAGGAGACCCCAAGGCTCATCTCAAGGTCTTCCTCAGCATTGCCAAGTCGTGGCAACTTGCAGATAACCAGATGGGGCAAGCCTTCATGTTAACCCTATCGGGACCAGCACTGAGGTGGCTCACACAATTGGAGTCATCACAAACTCAGTATTGGGCGACAGTGGTGAAGGCCTTCACAGAACAATACTCCTACAATACTGAGGTGGATGTGAAATGTTGAGGCAGCAGCCTAAGAAAGGATTCACTGCAGACAAGGCCGCCAAGATGGCAGATAGGCCCTTAGAAGCAGAGCAGGTAGAGATGTTAATAGAGAATTTGTCAAAGCCCTATTATGATGTTCTTTACTATTAGCATTTGTAAACTTTTGATGCCTTAATAGCCACCGACACACAGGTGGAGAATAGAATTCTAAGAGAGGCCCAGTATCAAGGATCCTCCCAAGATGCAAGCAAGAACACCTGATTCGGATGGGGAAAGGGTCCAGAAACTAATATGGTAAGTACAGTTCAGCAGTCAGTCTGAAAGCCACTTCTTCATAATACAAGTAGATGCACCTACCCAGAAGGCTCCTTGTCCAAGAAGATAGTTTTCTGATCTGGGAATGCCCATAATGGCAACATATGAGAAGTTAAAGAAGCAAGGATTGCAAGGGATAGTGACTCCAAGAGTGATCAGTAACCCTTCTCTAGCTTGGTATAGGGATCATAAGTATTGTGCCTACCACACTTAGAAGGGACACAATACTGAAAGATATTTGGGTTTACAGCATGCAATTCAGGACTTGGTAGACAATGGAACCATTGAGGTCAAGATCAAACAGCCTCCTAATGTTAATACCAATCCACTCCCTGATCATGTGAGCAATCTGGATAAAGAAACTACGGAGAGTGATCTCACTCAACTCATTACACCTAGAGCTCAAAAGAATCATATAAATGCCCGTGCTTATCGAAAAATCATGAGTCAAAGGGTTGGAGTCATAAGAACCCCCAGAAGAAGAGAATCATCAGAGGAAGAGTCATAAGATCAGGTACCCCCAGTCTATCCCTCCTCATCAGAAGAATCTGCCGCACTGCATTATCAGCCTCCACCATATATCAGCCTCTGCCATATTATTAGCCTCTACCATATCATCAACCTTTCCACCACCATCAAAGTGGAGGAACCTCTTCATCCTATCACCCCCAATCTTTATATCCTACCTCTCACATTACATCATCTTCATACCGTCCCACTTCATATCCCTCATCACCCTCATACCAATCCCATTCTTAAGGTTAGGTGTATAACCCAAAAGAAGGATGGACGGATGGGTACTATTGGGAGGATATGCTTGCACTACCAGATTCCCTAAAGATGACTTCAACAACAGGGTCAGTAAATGCATTAGAGGAAGACCAAGAGAGTGATCTCACTTCTCTAGTTCAGCTTGCTGTAACTTCAGAAGACAATCTAGAGGTAATTAAAGAGATTACAGCTGATCTTCTTAGAGCAGTAACCACATTGGCCATAGGGGAGCAGATCAATGAATACACTTCCTTAATCCACATAGGGAGTGACACAGATGATGATGAGTCAAGACGGGTCCAAATTCGAGCTAGTAATGATAGGACCAACCCTATGGAAATATTTTGGTATGTACGCTCTAAATACTATAAGCGTTTGGATGCCAGAGAATTTGATGGTCTTGAGGAATCTGATGAAGAATCAGTGGGAGTGAAATCAGCAAAGAAGAGGATGATGACAATGATGATGAGGATGGAAATGAAGATGAGAAGGATGGAGATGACTCTGAGGATGATGGGTATCCAGACTGGGATGACTACTAAGGGCCTTGGTACAATGATTATGATGATGAGTCAAAATATTACTCACCAGAACATCCGACATGTTTCTCAGTCTATGCCATTGGTAATGATGACCTAATAGCTGATCAATAGGTAGCATTTACCCTTCCCTATGCATGGAGGGAGATGATTCTACATCAGATTCAAAGAATGAGGAGGAATCTAGAGAGCCGACGCAAGTTTATATAGACGAACAGTACTCCACATTTAAGTTGGAAGAAAAACTATATGAAATGTATTCCAACACATTGAGAATGCAAGAAAGGGTAGAAGATATTGACAAAATGTTAAGGGAAGTAACCGTCAGTGATCTTTACTACTGGGAGCAATTGGATGATCTGGAGGAAATAGGACTAGATGACACAATTGTAAAGGCGGTAGATGTTACATACCAACAACTTTCTAATGCAATCAAGAAGCTATGAGCTAGGGCAGTGGATATTTGTGGAGGTCCTTGACTTCCCACCCCAAGCAAGGAAGGAGAATCAGAAGAAGATGATTCTATGGTGGGGATAATCACCCTAACCAATAGTGATGATGAAGATAGTTATCCCACCAAGATTATTGTGAAAAAACCAATCAACGTGATGGAAACTAGAAGTGGGAAAGACTACAAAGGCAAGGCTCTAGCAGTAGAGCAGCCAAGGGCTAATGAAGCTGGAACTAGCAATATAAAAAAAGAGCCAGAGAACCCAGTCTTGGCTTAACTCAAGAAATCCCAGGAAAATATCTCCATTTGGGGATTGTTAATGGCATCTCCTTCGCACTGTGATGCAGTCTTGAAGTCTCTCGCTAATGTGTAAGTGCCAATCGAGATAAATCCGACGCACCTTGCACATATAGTAGGAGCGACACATGCAGTGCAGCCTCTGATGTTATCAGATTCTGAGCTTCTTAAGGAAACCCAGCACAATCGGGCTCTCCACATTACAGTTGAATGCCTTGACAAAGTAGTTCCTTAGGTTCTTGTTGACAATGGGTTCGCTTTGAATGTGCTACCATTGAGATCAGCAAAGAGTATCGGTGTCAACTTGGAAGAAATGAGGCCAACCACCCAAACCATAAGGGCATCTGATAATACCAAGAGGAAGATCCTTGGCAACATTATCCTTGCTATAAAGATTGGCCTGGTGAAGTTTGATGTTGATTTCCAAGTCATTGATATACCGGTAGCTTTTAACATGCTCTTGGGAAGGCCTTGGTTACATCCTACGAAGGTGGTGTCCTCTAGTCTCCATAAAAAAATGAAGTATGAGGGGAAGGTGGTCTTAGTGGCTAGAGATCCTGAAGTGGTTAACACTTTGGCCAACATTGAAAATGGGGAAGAACAAGAACAGGAGGTGCAACTGAGTGGTTTTGAAATAGACACCACTTGCGCAGCCATTGCCAAAGAAGCTCCAAAGGAGAAAATTCCGGCTAACTATGAAGCCATCTGAAGTCCGCCAGTGAATCAGATGATGAAGATCATGCAGTATTTTTCTGGCATGGGACTAGGGAAATATCACCAAGGAGTTCCAAAACAACCTAGTTTGGTGGTGAACAAAGGAAAGAATGGTCTCGGGTACACTCCCCCAACTGTCAAAGGGCAGAAAGTGTTGAGGATGACTAAGAAGACCTCTGTCACTTACTACCCTAATCTCAATGGGTACTTCGTGAAAGAAGGAGAGGATTTCCCCTTTTTAGAAGTGTGGAGCCGTGGTTTGATGAAACTGCCGCCAAAATGCAACCAAGACCTGAAATTTTCTTCCAAGATGAGTTTGATTGGGTGGATCATGAAATGGAACAACAGAAAATGCTAGTCAAAGAAGGTGAACAAGATAGTTGCATCACTGGGATAGCAGAAATTGCACTGATTGAGACTGGGTCTTCCTCTGGAATCCTACAACATTGATCCAATCGAAGGAGGCACATAGTCCTCAAGTTCTCATAAAGAGAGAATGGGAGAAGAAGATAAGGCTCACCTGGAGTCTACCGCTTCCTATTGATTTGAAAGGTTTCATTTTCTCTCTCCTATAAGAGCCAAGAGCCTGAGAGTTGCATAAGCCCAAGCCCCATCCTTTCAGAGGAAGAAGTGTGTATGCAAAATAGAGGAGAGCACAGAGGATGATGGTTTGTATGTACTATACCCGAACCAATTGCAATGGGAAGGCTCGTGAAGATGGTCAAAGATGTGACCGAGGTACCAGAATGGCATCCTTCAATAGGCTCGAAAAGATGGACTTCACAGAAAAGGGATTGAGTAGTCTCCATCAATCTTCACTCCTCAGAAAGTTTGGCTTCCGAGAGCATAAGATTGATCAGCTGGTATTCATGAAGAAGCGAGCACCTGTCCAGAGGAACTATGATGCCACTAAAGAAATATCAATAACTTTCTCAGAAGGTGAAGAAGGCCCTTTGTCACATCTCCTCATCCATCAAGCCATTGAACCACTTCTGAACTAGACAAGTATTGGAGAAAACTTCAAGTTTGCTCACACTATTGAGTCAACTAGCTTGATTACCCCTAGCAAAAGCATCAAGCCAGTTATCGAGTCTATAGTCGAATCTGTTGTTTGTGATTCTATGTCAATCTCCCCTTTTGAGAAGAGTCCAAAGTCCTTGTATGACAAGTCTATTACTCCTTCTTTCATGAATGAAATTTTTTATTCTGAGTATGACTTGCCTCCTTTTTCCGATGATGATCTTAATAAATATCAAGAATTAATAAAACAATGCAAACCAAAGAAAGCCCAACCCATCTATGAGGATACTTAGGTTATTAATCTAGGAACCGACCAATGCCTTCGGATTAGTAATCTTTTGAAGGAAATTACTGAGGTCTTTGGTTGGTCTTACGAAGATATGCTTGGTATCGAACCCAACATTGTGCAGCATCGGCTGCCGACTTACCCGGGGGGAAAGCCGATAAAACAGAAGCTCCGAAGAATGCGGCTAGAATGGAGTGAGAAGATCAGAGAAGTTGTGAAGCAATGGAATTCGGGTTTCTTACAAGAGGTGAAGTACCCCCAATGGTTAGCCAATATTGCACTAGTACCGAAGAAAGATGGAAAGGTACGAATGTGCGTAGACTACCAAGATCTTAACAAAGTAAGCCCTAAATATGACTTAGCATTACCTCACATTGATGTATTGGTGGATAATATGGCAGGGCATTCTTTATTATCATTCATGGATGGATTCTCAAGATTCAACCAACTAAGCATGCACCCAGAAGATCGTGAGAAAACAGCCTTCACCACTACATGGGGAACCTATTGTTAGAAGGTGATGCCTTTTGGACTGAAGAATGCTAGGACAACCTATCAAAGGGCAGCTATGGCCATATTACATGACACGATGAACAAAGATGTGGAAGTTTATGTGGACGACATGATAGTAAAGTCTAAAGATCGGCAGAGGCATATTCCCACACTAAGACGATTCTTTGAAAGAATCAAGAAGTATCAGCTGAAGTTGAACCCTCAGAAGTGTGTATTCGGGGCAACAATAGAGAAGTTGTTAGGCTTCTTGGTGAGTGAAAGAGGCAATGAAGTCAACCTTATCAAGATCAAGGCAATTCATGAAATGCCCATGCCTCAGACTAAGAAGCAAATACGAGGATTTCTGGGTCACCCCCAATATATTAGCAGAATTATAGCTCAGTTGACTACAATCTGTGAACCAATTTTCAAGCTACTGAAGAAGGATCAGCCCACGGAGTGGAATGACCAATGCCAACAAGCTTTTGACAAGATCAAGGAGTATCTTATGAACCCACTAGTATTGACACCACCAATGCAAGGAGAACCACTTTTGTTGTATCTGTCCGTGAGAGAGTATTCCATATGCTCTTTACTAGCATAGAAGGAAATGGCAAAAGGGGCAGAGCACGCCAATATTACCTCAGCAAGAAATTTCTAGAATATGAGACCCGGTACACATCTTTGGAAAGAACTTGTGTTGCGTTGATTTGGGCAACTAAAGGTTACGAAACTACATGGTTTCCTATCCAGGGCATTTGATCTCAAAGATGGATCCCAACAAATATCGCTTTGAGAAACTGGCCTTAACAGGAAGGATGGCCCGTTGGTTGCTTTTGCTATTAGAGTTTGACATCACCTATGTTACTCAGAAATCTATCAAGAGGCAAGCCATAGCCGATCATTTGGCTTCCTACCACATAGAAGATAGAAGGTCCTTGGACGATGCCTTTCCAGATGAAGGAATCGCCACAATAAAGGAAGAAGACATAGTTAATGAATGGCAGTTATTCTTTGATGGAGCAGCTAGTTAGAAGGGATATGGTGTGAGAATATTGCTTGTCACCTCTAACGATCTTTATTTACCTTCGTCATTCCGCCTTGACTTCCCATATACCAACAACATTGCTGAGTATTAAGCTTGTGCTTTGGGACTCGAAACTATTTTAACCATTGGGGTGAAAAGGATTAAGGTTTATGGAGATTCATCCATTGTCATCTGTCAGACACAGGGAAAGTGGAAGACTAGAGATGAGAAGCTGAAGCCATATCAAGAGCATCTGGAAGAGTTGATCAAACACTTTGAAAAAATTTTGTTCGAATACTTCCAAAGGGATAATAATAGGTTTGCTGATGCCCTTGCAACTTTGCCTTGTATGGTAGAGTGCAACCCTATGGCTAGAGTTCGACCATTCTTGGTAGAACAAAGAAGCAGGCCCATTTATCAGAATTCGGTGAACTCTCTCACTGTAGATGGTCGGTCTTAGTTCGCTCACATAGTGGATTTCATCAGGGAAAGGAAGTATTTAGTTAAAGCAACTGATAGAGAGAAATTTCTGAGAAGATATCCCACCCAATTTATTCTCCAAGAGGATCTATTATACAAACGGTCCTATGAAGGAATACAATTGTTTTGTGTAGATGAGGAACAAGCTACAACCATCATGGAAGAAATTCATCAAGGTCTTTGTGGACCCCACATGAATGCCAAGATGTTATCTAAGAAGATCCTTAGGCTAGGATATTACTGGAACACAATGGAAGTAGATTGCGTGGACTTTGTCAAGAAATGCCATAAGTGTCAGATATTTGCTAACATCATACATATCCCACCAACAAAGTTGCATTCGCTCAATTCACCTTGGCCATTGTCCACTTGGGGCATTAATATCATTGGAAAGGTCAACCCTAAAGCATCCAATGGCCATGAATTCATCTTGGTAGACATTAATTATTTCACCAAGTGGATAGAAGCTCAGTCCTATGCAGTCCTCACATCTGCTAAGGAGGCCAAGTTCATCCAGGAAAACATCATTTCTCGATATGGAATACCTCAAGAATGGATATCAGATCATGGTCCCACTTCTGGGGTAAGACTGACAAAATCTGCACAAAATTTGGTATTCGAAGGCATCACTCTACCACTTATAGGCTGCAGACTAATGGGGTAGTAGAAGCAGCTAACAAGAATATCAAAGTTATTCTGCAGAAAATGGCCGAAACACACAAGGATTGGGCTAATAAGTTAACCCTTGCCTTATGGGCATACTGGACTTCTGTACGATCTTAGACAGGGGCAACTCCTTTCTCTTTGGTATATGGGCTTGAGGTGGTTCTACCTGTGGAAATCCTGGTACCATCCCTAAGGGTGTTTCTTAATAGTCAGCTACCTGAAAGAGAGTGAGTGAAGGCCAGACATGACGAGCTCAATTTTCTTGATGAAAGGCGCATGAAGGCCATGAATAATCTAAAGAAGTATCAACTGAGAATGGATAGGGCCGTTAAGCAAAATGTGAAGCCCCGCCACATAGAGGTGGGTGAACTTGTTCTTCGAGAACAAAGAGCCCCAATTTATGACCCAAAAGAAAAATCCAAGCCCAACTAGAGCGGCCCATTCACTGTTAAAGAAATTCTACTAGGAAAAACTATAAAACTCGTAGACCACAACGACGAAGAAATACTCAGACTGGTTAACATGGATCAACTCAAGAAATATTTTTTTTAAAGGGTGAATAGCCTGAACTACGTCAAACCTGATTCCTTTCGAGGGATACATAGGAAACTTGACATGTGCAAGTGCGGTCTCAACCATCTAAGGCAATAAATTGGTTCCTAAATTAATAATCAAGGTATCTTAAAAGATCATCATAGTTTGTGTCCCGCAAGAATCGCCATTTGGCATGAAAGGCCATTAGGTATCTATCATCCACCCATTGGTCCATCACTTCTTACCCAGGATTATATCCCCTAAAAGAAAATCGCCACCCGGCACTAGTTTATCAATGCCAGTTTATTCTCCACCCTTGATCAGTCAAAGTCAAAAGAAAAAAGGAAGATCTTGATGCAACAGTGGTAAAGGCTTGTTTGAATCATTAGCCAATGAGTAATGCTTTGATAAATCATCATATCTCATTGTTTGTATTGGTTTCAGAAAAATTAATGGGCTCGTTGGATAAGACATTAGGAAATGGACCTTGGACATAAATATAAGGGCACTAGGATTGTTGGAATCCATGAATGTGTCATGTCTTGGCTAAGTTGGATGTGTGAAGCTACATCACCAAGTACTCCGACAGGTGCCTCAACACTGGGATTCCGACCTGCATGTATTTCGATTTGGATTAGCGGAGATTTTCCCAACTCTTAAAGAATTTTGGATTTGTATGCTATCTCCAACCATATGCAGTTTGTTCTATGCTATCTCCACCCATATGCAGTTTGTTCCAACCATCTTTGAAGAAGGATTGCTTAGAGGAAATTCAGGGTTTCTTTAGAGGGAAAGAAGAAGTAAAGCAGTTTGTCAGGTATGGGAAGATCGACGTTCTGAAGGTGGCTCAGATCTTCATCCAATATCTACCAATGGGAGGAATCCATTAGCAGGATCCTTGGATGCTTATTTACTTTGCATGATAGCTCATTATGTTCTCCATACTCTCAGGCATGGTGCACCATCTATTTTGATTGGGTTAGTAAAACAATTGAAGAAGGAGATGACATCGTCCCTACGGTTCTTGCATAAACGTTCAAGGGATTTGATGATATAAGCTATGGCCATAGATTCAGACTAGACCATTATCAGGGGAGTCCTACTATTTTTCAGATTTGGCTCCTCGAGAAACTGAAGCTCACCATACCATTAAGGGGAAGCCCACTCGGAGTTTTTTGTTACAAGGATAAGAGAGAAGTTCCAGATTTTGACCTTATCATCGATTGGAAGAAGTACATGCAGAAAAGGATTGTGCAGGATATCTCATAGAGGTGCCCAGAGAAGCCACAAGAAGATTTACTGATAAAGACCCCTAGTCACAACTATGTCAGACTGATGGAATTGACACACATGTCCTTTTATTTGCCTATGTACATAAGCCGATAATACGGGCTCGAGGAGATGGACCCAGAAGAGTTAGTGAACGTTCACCCACCTCAAGAATTTTCTCCCCACCTTGTTATTCACTTATCCCATTTGTGGTAGGAAAGTGGCCCCCCTTTTCATGTAATTCACTTGGTAATGGAATGAGGAAGTGTGTGGATTTTCGTGTTATCCCGATTATTCTAATTATGACTTGAGTTATGGAATTGATTGTGCCTAAGCATTGCAAGCAAACAAAAAACAAAAAGAAAGAGGAAGAAAGATTTTCTTTTATGCCAAAAGTAAGTTTTCATAAAGATGTTGAAATAAAATAATGAACAACAAGAGGAGGGAAAAAGAAAAAGAAAGAAAATATCCATGTGTTTGTGTTTGCAGGAAATACAGGAACAAATCCCTATAGGTCAAAATCCATCATCAAGAATCAAGGAAAAATCAAGAGGAGACATAATTGACCCAACCCCAGGAGGCCCAATCTCATTGACCCGGTCCCAGATAGCCCAACCCGGTTCGAAAGAACCCGCCACCAAATAGCCCAGCCCGATTTAAAAGAACCAGCCTGGAAGACCAGATAGCCTAGTCCGGTTTGAAAGAACCCGCCCGAAAGACCAAATATCCTAGCCCGGTTTGAAAGAGCTGACCTGAAAGACTAGATAACCTAGCCTAGTTTGAAAGAACCCACCTGGAAGACCATATAGCCAGCCCAGTTCGAAAGAACCCGCCTGGAAGACCATATAGCCCACCCCAGTTCGAAAGAACCTGCCTGGAAGACCATATAGCCCAGCCCAGCTTGAAAGAACCCGCCTGGAAGACCATATAGCCCAGCCCAGTTCGAAAGAACCTACCTGGAAGACCAAATTCCCTGACCTGGGACATATGAAGCCCAGCTAAGGAAAATAAAAAAAAAAATCAAATGTTTTTTATTTATTACAAGATTGGAAGAACAGAGAATTTCTCTCTTGTAACTAGGGGTGTCAACCGGTTGGGCCGGTCCAGTTTCGATCGGGCTTAGTCAGGCTTGAAGACTTTCAAAGGCTACACTGTGTCCGCCCATTTAACTAATCGGGCTTAGTTATTGAGGGCATAGTACACTTTATATTCGGTCGGTCGGCCTCGGGCTATAATCGGGCTACCTTAATCGGGCTTTAGTAGGGCCTTAACCGGGCTACGGACATGTTTAATGTTAAACGGGCTTTAACCGATTTTTAAACGGACCCTCTTTAAAATGTGCTCTTATATTTCGGCCCACTCATGCAAGCCCAAAAAAATGACAATAAATCAATAAATGATACCAAATATAACCATTATTTAAAATGTGAACATGTCTTTGCTTTTTACTTTTTATTCTTTAATTTGGGGGGTAAAATAGGTATTATACAATCATTAAAGGGTCGGGCCAAGTCGGTGCACAATAGGCCGGTCTTGGTTTGGCATTATTCGGTCGGTCTCGGTCGGGCGCCTGACGATCCAAGTAGAAAAACCGAGACCGACCATTTATAAACGGGCCGGGCTCAAGCCCGACACGTTTAATAAACGGTTCGGGCTAGGCCGATCTATAAACGGTCGGTCCCGATCAGTTTAGTCGAGTCGGGCCATGAATTGACACCCCTACTTGTAACCATCGGTCCCAAATAGTCCAGATTGGGTCGAAAGACCCAGCCTGGAGACCATATTTCCCTGAACTGGCATATGTAAAGCCTAGCTAAGGAAGAATTAGGATCGAAGTACTAACCTTTTTTATAGGATTGGAAGAGCAACAAATTCCTTTCCACAATTGGCAGCCCCAGGTAAGCCCTTAACTTCAAAGTAGATAGGAGATATTATCTGTTGGATTTTTCAACTTCGTCATAACTGAGCAAGATGACAGCAGTACACGCTCCAGGTGACAGTCATTCTTTTCTTTGCCCTTCGACCGTTGGCATAGGCCTCGGCCAAAGAGGGGCATTTTGTAAACATCCAATTTTGTTACTCTCCTCTGACTATGATGAAATATGGATCTTGGATGTGACTTTCGACTTCCGACCGACAAAGATCTAATGGAAACATTCCCCCACCCAAAACCCTAGAAATCCCCACACGGGAGGGAAGGGGTCTAATTTTGACTTTTCATATATGAAGGAATCTTGTCAAGATGACCATACAGATAGATAGCGCTCAAAAATACAATTTCGATGATATATTGTACGCCAAAATCAGACTGACGGATCTCCGGCAATCATTCCAGGAAAACCATAATTTTTTGCACACATGTCACTAGCCAGCCCAGCCACCCAACCGGCCTGCCCAACCAAGCTAGCCAGCCCAGCCAAGCCAGCCAGCTCAGCCAAGCCAACTAGCCCAGCCAGTCCAGCCAAGCCCAGCCTGGCCGAATAGTTGTGCACTGGCCTACCTCACATTGTACGCAGCCTTACCGCACGCTGTGTATGGGTCTGCTGCACACTATGCGCAGGTCCACTGCATGCTATGTGCTGGCCTATCGCATGCTGTGGGTGGCCCCATTGAATACTACTCATAGCCCCGCTGCACGCTGTGCGCGGCCCCACCGCACGCTGTGCGCAGCCCCGCAGCACGCTGTGCGTGACCCCGTCTCACACCGTGCACACTGTGCCTGCACATCATGCACACCTGGCCCACACACCATGCACAGTATGCCCTCACACCATGCACACACGACTTGAGCCACCTACCCCTCCCCACGAAGGTGAAAAGAGAGAGAGGAGAGAGGACGGGGATCCATCTCCGGCCACTACCCTCACACCTGTGCTTATTATGCCTTGTGCACCTCAACCTAGCCTCTTGTGCCACCGACAATGGCTGGGATTTGTATTCCACTGACCCTCTCTTCACCCACTTGTGCATATACACTACCCCACTAGCTTACCCTACACCACAACCTCCCATTGGCCTAAAAAAGAATCTTTTTACCTTATTGGCCCAAAAAAGTTACCTTTCCCCCATTGGCCCAAGAAAATCCCTCTCTCTCCCATTGGTCCAAATTTTCTTACTTTCCTCCCATTAGTCCAAAAAACTCACTTTTTTCCCCCATTGGCTAGGAAATTCCCCTTTCCCTCCCCATTGGTTTAAGGATCTTATAATTACCCCCCTCCCTTTGGTTTTGGACACCAAGATCACAACCCCACAACCACCCTTAGAGAGAGGCCCCCCTCCCCCTTTGAGTTTCTTTGGGTCTTCAAAGCAATCCTCGTCAAGATCCGAAAAGGATTTCGGATCTTCGAAGTGTCCTTCGGGACTTTGAAGATTTTCAATCCAAGTTTTTAGTTCAATCCATTTTTTGGCAAAATAGTATTTTTTTTTTAGCCTCCCTCCTTTGAGTGTTCTTAGTTTTTAGCAAAAGTAGAAATCCCTCCCCCCTTGAGGCTCTTCAGGTCTACGAAGAGATCTTTGTCAAGATCCAGAGTTCTGTTCGGGTCTTCAAAGTGTTCTTCGGGCTTTTGGGGATCTTCAATCCATTTTTAGGTCAATCTATTTCTTTCCAAAAATAGTCATTCCTAGCTGAAACTCTACCTGAATGCCCCCTGGAATTTTTTCAAAAATAGCCATTCCCAGTGGAAGTTCAATCTGAGTGCCATCTCAGCCTAGCCCTCCTATAGTTTATCCCCAACGGAAGCTCTGTCCGAGTGCCATATCAACCTAGCCCTCCTATAGCCTATCCCCAGAAAAAGCTCTGTCCAAGTCCCACCTCAGTCAAAACCTGAAAGTAGCTCATCCCTAGCAGAAGCTCTGCCGGAATACCACCTCAGTCAAAACCTGAAAGTAGCTCATCCCTAGCAGAAGCTCTGCCGGAATACCACCTCAGCCTAAGCCTGAAAATAGCCTTCCCTAGCCGAAGCTCTGCCCAAATATTATCACAGTTAGCATCTCTCAAGAAAGGAAGTTAGAGGTCAAGACCATCTTCCCCTGAGCCAAGAAAGTCCCGAAACCAGTTCATACTAGCATCAACTAGGAGATCCGCCCCTCTTGACCTGAAATGGGGGTCAAGCTCAGGTATAATTTCTTACCCAAATTAGCATAATGTAAACTTTGTATTGACCTTGTTTTAGTGTATATAATCATTTAAATTCAATTAGTATACATATGTGTGATAATCTAGCCATGCATGCGGAATAGGAATAATTATCGAATGACAAACTTTACAGTCTTACGACTCCAAACCCCTTTTGCATGATCCCGATCCCTATATTGGACCATCATCAAATTTTCGTCTCGAATGACAAACTTTACACTCTTGCGAAAAAGGCCTCCACGTATTTCTGAGCGACAATACAGTGGTGTGGGGCCCACAAGCAAAGCATACACGACACACCCCTCCCTTATGAAAGAGAAAGAGAGGAGAGAGGATAGGATGCAAGTCCTTTTCCCCCTCCCCAAAAGGGGAAGAGAAGATATCATCTTTCAGCCACTACCCTCACAGTGGTTTAACCCCAAAACACCCCTTCCACACCTAAAAAACCCCAGAAACCCTAGAACCTAGGGGAAAGAAGGGTCCAATTATGACATAGAATATACAAAGGAATTAGGTCCAAAGTGATCCTACAGATAGATAGTGCTTGAAAACACGATTCCAACGATATATAGTACGTCAAAACTGGACCATCGAATCTCCTGTAATCAACCTCGAAAGGTAGAACCGTATACACCACCAGATCAGAATTTGGAATATTCCTCAAAATATTCCTTTGCAGCCCCGCTAGCTTGGCTACCCTGTGAACCATTACGGCCCCACAAGCTCGACGGCCCCACTAACTCCTCTCACCCAATGGGAGTCCAAAATTTTCCAACAGTAGTATCATTCAAACAAAACTCTAAAGTGCAATCGTCAATATGAAAAGAATATCCTAAAGGTAATAATGTAAAAACTGAAAGTAGATTATGCTGAATATTTGATACGTAAAGCACGTCGTGAAGAAGCAAGCGTCCAGTACGCATTTTGAGCTGATAAGTACCAACTCCTCGAACTGCCTCACTAGTGTCGTTCCTCATGAACACGTTCTGGGATCCAACCAAAACTCTGCAATAATCTTCAAAATCCCCTCGATCTTGTGCTATATATTTTATTGCTCCTATATCCACAATCCAATCATACTGTGTATGGGCAACCAAAACATTGGTACAAACAAATATATAGTGAGTGAAATGGTACCTTCTTTGGCCTAGTACAATCACGAGCGAAGTGTCTCATCTTCTGGCAGTTGTAGAATTTGACCTTGGATAAATCCTTCTTTCCACCACGCTTTCCTCTTTGCCTTTAGTGGGCCTACCCTCTTTCGGCGCCCGGTTCTAATCCATACCCTGATTTTCTGGTTGCTTGTGTTTTGCGTTTGAACTTGTGCTTGCCTACCTAGGGGACTAGGGAAGTAACACGGTTCACCTCCTAGTACTCCGCCTCAAGTTCTAAGAACTAGGTAGTGTCCTGATGATAGCTTAAAGTAAGGGCGGTCCCAGGCTCCCAGTATCTTTCAACTTCCGAATCATATCCTTGACCACCCTAAGGTGTTCAGGAATAGTGTACTTAGGGTCCATCTTATACATCTTAAACTTCAAGGTCATACCCTTTAACCTTGTAGCAGATGTACTCCACAGTCAATTTTCAGTTGGCCTTACATGGACTTTGCCGTGATGTATTTCTCATAATCACCAATCAAATCATCATGCATAGTGTGCTTTACATAATAAAATGCACATCACAATCATTTTTCACCCACTGATTACAGACTTCCATATCACGATGGTGCTAAGCAGTAGTACCATCGAGCAAATATTGTATTTTTCGATGCCACATGTTATAGTTGGGTCCAGCCAATTTGTCACCCTTGGTGAAGTCCGCGACAAGATGAGTAATGGTCATATCACATCATATAATGATGTACAAGGTAAACATTAGGTACACATAAGATTTTGTTCCAGAGACCCTGATTAAAATTAGTGGTTACTTACTACACATGTTGAGACCAAAATTTTCGCTATGCTCATAATCAATCTCACATGTGTGGGTCAGGGACATATAGTTTTAATTGATTTTGAACAAATATAAGGAGAATTAGGAATCTCCAACCCACAAAATTGGGTTATACAAATGGGTGTGCATGGGTCCCATATAGGATCTCGATCGATACTTAAAGTAGCATGCTGAGGTAGTATAAGAGTATGATATGCAGTAAGAGACGCTTTTCCTTTACAAGGGTTCAAAAAAAAAAAAATTAATTAATTACACTTACAATACCCCCATTAAATCATTTAATTAACAAATCAAATTTTGAGCTCCTAATACTCCGCATTTTGTCCTAAGGCCTAAAAGTGGAAAATTTTCTTACAATATGGTTTGGAGGAAAATGGGATTATGATGGAATCTTATAGAGGGAAGACAAGTAAAAATAACATTCTTCCAAATAGAAAGCCAACAAGGACTAGCCACTCCTATATTTAAAACTTCATTTTATTGAATTTGGAGACATTTTTTTTTTATTCAAAATAAAAACCTGCTTACAAAAGAACTGCTGCTGTAGTCAAAATATTTCCAGTTTGAATAAAGGACCTCCTAGTTAGAGCCTCATAGGCAGCAGTTTTAACTAAGTTAATGGATTTACAATCCTTACAAAAAAATTAGGTTTAAACAAAAAATTCCCAAGTTCCATTTGAAGAGCAAAAGCGGACCACGGCCACATCAAACAATTTTTAGGTTCCATAATCCTTTCAACCCCCTTCACATCACACCAAATCTTCTACACCTTCCATCCTTACTTGATCGCAACCTCTAACCCATAGAGAATTCCCTTCGCAGACGCTTCAATAGCCTATCCTGTCATCACATAAGTAGCAACTAGATATAAGCATCTATTTTTTGAAAAAAATAGCAGCCACCCATCCAGTCGAACTTTGATGCTTAGAGAATATAGTGGAGACAACAAGGACAATATTACCAGAAAAAGAGATTTCAGAATTTTGATTGGGTGAAGGAAAAATATCATCGTTATAAACGGTTTGATTCTGAGTCATAGGTGTTCCATTGTTGATTCAAAAGTTAACTTAATTCATTATAAAATGTGGATTAGGTTTTGAAGATCCGATAGTCGCCAAATTTCTATGCAACCAAATGAAATAACAAGTAATAATAAAAATATTGAAAAAATGGCTCAACTCATCCAACTTCTTCTCATAAAAATGGAAAAAATACATTATTAAACTAAGTAAAACATGAGCCCCAACAAAGGAATATCCGTTAAACCAATGGAGGAAATAAAATGCCATTACAGCTGGGATACAGGGACATTAAAGAATGTTCGTTCCTTCCCTCCGAGATAATCAAAGGAAAAAGAATTTGATTAATCCCCTAAAACAAGAAAAGGATCAGAGGCAAAAGACGCAAAGTCATACAATACCCTCCAAAAGGGACATCTATCATGCAAAGAGGGAGGAGCATAAATCCTCATAAGACACCATTTTTTATCAGCTTGAGGATCAATCAGAGTAATGGCAATAAACGGATCCTTGGATCAATGCTTGGTTAAAACCCATCAAACAATAGAAAAAAGTTCCCTAAGACACTAGTGTACTATCTCCCTCTCACATAAGTTTGTTTTTAATATCTTCTCTCCTTAACCATTTGAGTCCTATGTGTATTATACCATTTCCCATACTACCATTGGTGTGGTGTGAAATTTGTGAGATTTTTTCCACATTGACATCGTGGAGAGAACCCCTACACTGAGATTTTATTAGTGCTGTACAAAATTCTCAAATTGTTATGGGGAAAAGAACGCTACTTGGCAGAGTCCCCCCTGCACTTAACACAGAAGGAAAAAAATGACGATCCCACTCCTATAACATAAAAAAACCTCATCCCCTATTGATGCCCCTACACACCCCCCCTCCTCTTTGGCCCCAGTACTACTATAGGGGTCATGCAACCAAGTAGCATTCTTCCTCCCAATTGCTTCAATTGACAATAACCAATGAAATAATTCTAGCCCACTGTCATTAGGAAAAAAAAAATTGACCTAAGGAAAATTCCACTAAAAAAAAAAGGAAAAATTTGCGGACAGACTAGCAGGAAGGTGAGATTTCTTTGGCCTTATTGTGGAGAAGCAACAAGGAATGAGAAGGCCGACAAATTTGAAGTTTACAATCTTGTCCTATAAATTATATTTTATTTTATTTTTATTTTTATTTATTTATTTATATTTTTTTCTTTTGGCCGGGGGGGGGGGGGGGCAGGGTGAGGGTAGACTTCTAAAACTAACCATTAAAATACAATTGAGCATTTCCTCATATGTTTAGAGGTGAAATTTCATCTCCCTGATTGTAGTATTTTTTTTTTGCTGCTACAATTGAGCATAGAATCTGCATTGCAGCCACATATTGTCCACATTTAGGATTCATTTGTTTTCTGGATTACATAAATACCAAAGCAATATATGAAGTTGCTACATAATTTCTTATCAACAATTGGATTCCAGATCAATTCAACATGTTTGATGCCTTAGGAGTAGTAAAGAATGCATTCTATGGAAAAATTGCAAAGCCGTATTGGGTAGAAGATATAAAGAAAAAATTAACATACAGCAACATTTAAAATAAATTTTTAGTTAATTTTTCTCATGCTTGTTACGTACTTCATCACATCCAAGATGTCGATGGGTATGCATTGTGAAGAGGAATAAACTGAAGAACCAGTATGTAATCGACAATGAACAAGTACTGATAGGAATCTCACTTTGGTACAATCAACAAGGATTGGGTTTTTATCAAGCAAAAATACAGGGACCATCTGTTCCGTGATCCCTCAATAAATCATTATCTTTTTTTTTTTGGCAGATAAAAGGAGTATTTACCTCATCGTTGAAAGTTCTACAATATACAATAACCCGAGTGGTCCATTTAAAATCGTCCGGGTGGGAGGGGTTGGAGGAGAATCATTTTTTGAAAAGTTCTGCATGAAGAGAAGGATTTACAGAGTAGAGGTTCTCGATGTGTGCATCTTATCATCCTGTCTGGGTGTAGGCAACGATGGCGAGATTTCAGCATGATAAACTGAAGAGACAAGTTGCGCTAGTGCTGGAATGGCACCACCTGCAAAATTCCAAGCAAATGCTAAAAAATCTTACTGACCAACTTGACAATAGCCCAAGAACTGTTAAGAAGAATGAAACAGTCCTAGTTCGTAGGATCCCCTATTCAAACCCCTCCCCCAACGAATGAAATTTATACAAAATCTGTCATCCGCATGATCATGGCAAATGGAAAAAACAACTTGGATTAAAAAAAAATAAGTGCATAAGGTTCCATCTACTGCAAGGTCTGGGAGAGGAAAATGTATGCAACATTATCCCCTGCTTCGCAAAAGAGGCTGTTTCCAAGTTTCAAACCTGTGACCAACATGTTGCAATAGTGCAATTTAACCATTGTGCCACAGGCTCACCCACTAAAGAAAATGACTTAGAACATCCGGTCGAAAACACGTGGGATACATTACAAACCTGCAAATAACAGATGCTTGAAGCCAATTAATTGCTTATAAACTTGTATATATAAATTTTAATGATCAGGTACTGAAATTATTAGGATATGTCATCAGTAGCACTTTTTATGCTAGCAAAATTTGATCCCCAGCAAAGAATATTTTCCACTCATCTAGTACCAGCAGATTTGGGTGAGATAGCTTAGGCACATTGATTGGGCAATTTGTTTAAAAAATTTTGTGTATCAAAGCAATGGAAGCATATATTAGGTTAAGATCCACTCAAAAGTAAAATAAATAAAAGCCCCGAGAAAATCTAATCACTTCCAGTTATATTGCAAAAAGAAATAAAGATAACGAGAACTGCATATAGGAATCCTTTATTTACTTGAATGCAGGTATCTTCCAGCATTCAACTGAAGTCTGAATTTAGTAACCATGGCATTTAAATCATCTGAAAGGGAGGACTATAGACAAGATGGAAAATCGAATATTGATGGGCGTCTGGAGTTCATGGCAGACAATGACTTATCAAGATATTTATCAAGGAAAAAAATGAAAAATAAATAACCTACCCGGGTTAACCAAATATCATAAACCATTTATAAAAATGGAATATGAATGAATGAAAAGGCAGCGTGGTCCATATTTAAAAGAAAATATGCACTCAGAAGTAATACCAATTATCAACAATTAAGCTTATGGATAACTCTATGAAACTTTGAGATAATGATAGAAACCCAAACAAATGATTTGAACAGAGATAGAATTATGACCTGCCAACCCTGCACAAGCTGAAGAAAAGACTATTACAGGTGGAGCCTGCGTCCATTGGAAAGTGTCAGATTGGAAATCAATACAACTATAACTTTACACAAACTTCTAGGGTGAAAAAATTTGAACAGTTAAACAGGTTTAACTAATCCAAATTTGTATAGTATGACATTTCAGGCCATCACATTTTAAATGCTAAGCATGTGATTGCACAGATAGAGTAGAAATGGATATAGTAAAGCAGTGAAAATAGTTGGAGAAAATGATGTTATACTTAACAAACAAAAGGAATAAAATAAGGTCCAAATTTGCACTCTGAAATGAATGTTGATTAGCTTCAGCAGAAATTCAAGTAATAAAAACCAAAAACATATTTAGTTTGGTCAGTCGTCAACAAAACTTGATTTGTTTTTACAGCAAATATAGTTCCACACTTCCTCACCACATTTTTTTTATATTTTAATTAGGTTTCTGCACAAATTTACAAAGACTTTGGAAAAAAAAACTCTGGTGGAACTACATGAAGATGCTATGGGGTTCTCATAGTTCATGGTTTTCAAAATTTTTATTCTGATTTCTGACCAGTTAAACAATTACATGAAGTAGTAGTTATCATATTCATCCATTTTATTTTCCTTTTTGTCATCTTATTTTCTGTTTTATCATCATTGCAAAAATGCACACTACATTTGTTGGTCTTCATTGTTGGGTTGTGACTTGGGACAGGTTTTTTCAGCTGTGGATCATTATATTCTAGAGGAAGGTTTGTTTCAGTCCTTCTGGTAAGCACATATTAATAAAATTGCAATTCGTTCATGACCAGAAAATAGTAGTAGGAAAAAAGGGAAGGCAAATGTTTAGGAATGAAATATCTAGTCTTCTGTTTTGGGCATTTTGAACTAATGTAATATTTCTTTTACATTAAGAGAGTATTTACTCTGGTCATGTGAATGTCTGCTGTTGTCCCCATCTGTTCTGGCTAATGATAGTCTTCAGCCAAGAAAGGTCTTTCAGCTTCATGTCATAACAGAAAAGAAACATAGGTTACCACACATTGCTATGTGCCCCCCAATGTGGAGAAAGATTGATCACGAAATAAAGTTCAAAAATTTGACGCTCGTGCTCATATGTGAAATCCAAGGGATATGCCAAGGTATCATTTTTGGCTGACTTGTGGGGTGAGGATTTGCCGTTTCAATTCCTCTTACCCCAATAAGAAACTGTTCCAAGAAAAAAAAAATTAAAAACAACAGTTGCCTAGCGTAGTTGGTGAGCTGTGGTGTGCAAAAATCTCATGCTCACCAGGAGGTCTCGAATTCGAGTCTCTTGGCTGTTACCTACTTCATTTCCTATCTATCAAAAAAAAAAAAAAACTCTTTCAGGTGGATGATGTTGTTAGTAGTTGTTGGCTTGTACTTCTGCATCTCAACCATATATGGTCATTTATCAATATCGATTACACATCAATGGACCGAAGGCCAAGAAGGCACTCTTGTATGTGAAACGGAAAATGTCTAAATATCTTTCAGAATCCAAGCAAAGCAGTGTTAGCAGCAGTATACTCACACCAATGAGGAAATGTAACCACATAGGCCCCTTTACACATCTTTGAACAACTGGCATTGCTGCACACAAAAATAGATAAAAAGTTGATGTAAAAATGAATAATTCCGTTGTTTTCCAATTGTCTATGGGAGCAGATGAAGCAAGCCCATAAATTGCTCAAGAAAGTTAATCAACATAGAATATTTAAGGAAAATATTAGGTTATAGGGTTACAAGAAAATAATAGGCACATCTGCAGGCACATATACAGGAAGCATCTTAGATGAACATAGGATCAGGCCTCATCATTGAATGGGAACTACCTAAAAGCTACAAGATTACTTATGAAGAAATTAGCATTATCCAATGACAACAACTATGCATATTTCCTGTGTTAATTTTGATATGCAAAAGTTTTTATGAAAGCTTCAAAACAATATACATATCAGATTTATAAATATTATGATAACAATGGTTTCTTCCTAAGCAATCTCCTTGGCAGGAACTCTTCACAGGTGGCCATATACTATAAATGAGCACATGTTCAAGATTTAGTTCTCAGAGCACTGCCTGGCTGCTAAACCACAGATCCTAAATATATATATATATATATATGAAAATACCCAAAAGAATTCACTGATAAAATTTAAGAACATGCTGTGACATCTATCACTTAGAATTGATGGAGTCCAAAAATATGATTCATATCCTATGATAACATTGGATATTTGGATTTTAGATATGTATCACAGGCATCTTTCTCAGGTATCATATCTAGTAGAACACAGGAAATATGCAAACAATGTCAGAGTCCCAGCTCAGAAGTCTAATATACCAGTTTCACTCCAGCAGCTCAACACAGGAAAACAACACTATATACATTTTTTAAGGCTTCAACATTTCTGAACGGCACAGATTTCAGTGTTCACCATAGTTGCCATGATCACCATCATCATGGTCTCACCTTCCCAACTTTAGTAATTTCCAAATATTCACTACTCTTCTATATCCAAAAGAAAGTAAATCAAAATGGAGCCCACTGTATAAACCAGACAAACAGAGTAGCTGAACACAGAGAACAGTAGACCTAATGCATTCACGTATTGATACAGCTGTATTGATGTATTAGCAGAAAAACATCAGACATTCAATTCATATGGGTGCTTATAATACGGAAGTGTTAAATAACAGAATAGTCTTCTGGTAAGGTGAGTACATTCGTCACTCCAATTCCCAAACTTCAAATTTGGAAGCCATAAACTATTCTTCTGGTCAAGAGAGTTCATATTTAAGAGGAAACCCTAGCAGGAAATTAGGAAAGTCAATGGAATCTAATTGGTCTTCTGTCAGCTGTCACCACAGCATGCATTTCCTAGAAATGTTAGAATGACAAAGCTGGCATGGTTTTATTCCTGGGGGTTATCATGGAGCCAGGAGCACCATGGAGACTTCTGAGCCTGATTACAACAACAAAGTTAGCCTTATCCCAACTTAATGGGGTCGGCTACATGGATCTATACAAAACAAAATTGAAAAATTTCAGACAGGAGTGGTGGGGAGAGATGGGAAGATGAGAGATGAGAAAAGAAATATGGGAGTAAGAGGGAAGAGGCATCCCCAAAACTGAGAAGTGAAGGGGGAAGGTGGGCTTGGTTCATTTTATGCTCCACTCATTTAAATATTAGATTGCATATTTTACTAGATATTAATTTAAGGATAAGAATGGGCATCCCCACTGCACGAGGCTCCCGCCACTACGGGGCCTGGGGAGGGTCATAATGTACACGGCCTTACCCCTGCTTCACGGAGAGGCTGTTTCCTGACTCAAACCCATGACCAGTTGGTCACAATGGAGCAACCTTATCATTGGACCAAGGACCACCCTCAATAGATATTAATTGAAGGATAACAGCCATTAATACTGCCAGTTCTTTATCTATGATTGTTTTGATTATGAACCAAGAACTGACAAGAATACATCATCAGCTAAACCTAACGCCAGCCAAAATTTTAGTGAGCCAAGTCGACACCTAACCCAGGAATTGCTAGCCCAAACACACACCGAGCTAATCAAACCTATGCTCATGTCTACTATTGAAAACGCTAGGTATCATGTTAATACAGGCAGTGATCAATATGCCTGCGTGTAATTGGCCTAATAATGCAAAAATTGGTAAAATGATGCAGAGAAATCTGAGAGAAGACAAAGATAATAATATCTGATCTTACATTAATGGTTCAGATTTTATCGTTAGTTTTAGCAGAAGTAATTACCTTATGTATCAGGATATAATAAGAAATAAAGTTGTGTTAACTAGAAGAAATCAATAAAGTTAACAAAGAAAACAAGGGGTATCTGAAGTAGATTCCCTTACTGGGCTACACTATCGCAAGAGGAAGAAGAAGGCCCAGATCAGCCAGCTTGGGCCAGCCATTGGGCTGAGATCGAGCCAGCTGGTCCTCCCTTTTTGGACCCTTATTAGAGCATATTTAATTTTCAGTTTGAGCTTCTAGAAGGCCCCTCAAGTTGCCCCATCGAGCCAGCCAGTACAGCCATCTAGAAGATCCTTTGATGCGGATCCGGATTCCAAGGACTGAAATCGGATCGCTTAGGGCCCACTTAGTTAATAAATGGCACAATATTTCAATTTAAGGGTTGGGGGCAATCTTGTAAATTCAAGAACACTCAAGCACTTAAAAGAGTAGAAAATAATTAATAGGGTCAAACTAGAATAGAAAATAGAAGGGGAGGGGTATTCTGAAATTATTAATAAAATCAGGACAAGAGAAGAATAACGAGTAAATGAAGGGCAATATGGTCAAACCAGGGGTTTAAAGCCCTAAACAGCCCAGGACTCTTCCATCTTCTTCTCCTCCTTGTCGCGAGAACCAGAAACCAGCAGAACTCGAGGGCAGCTCTTGCATTCAGACTCAATCGACTCTAAGATTCAAGAATAAGGATCGCCCATATCCATGGAACTGAACCAGCAGCAACAAATCTCGAGCTTAACTGCAGGTCGAGTCACTAACTTCTGGCACTGAAACCAGCGGTAGTTGCAGGCCTTTGAAACACAGCCTATTGCTATTTCAGGTGTGGAAAATATATAGCAGGGGAATAGGGAAGAGGATTGGAGGAAGAAGAAGAAGATAAGAAAGGGAAGAGAGAAAAAGAATTTCAGAGGGGAAGAAAGAGGAAATCAGTACACCCATGGCACCCATGGTTGACACCCAAAATTCTCAACCAAGTTCTAATACTCCAAAATTCTAAAAACTGAAATTTCAATTAGGTCTTACATGACTATTCAAAGGAAAAATCAAAACAATTAAGGGAAACCACTGGAAAGGAAACTACTCTAAAGTTAGAAGCTAACTAATCCCAAAAGAAATTGTTTCTAAAATAAAAGGAAATCAAATCAAAAGCTAATTTTCTTCCCTAAATCAATCGTCCAACTGCATCATCCTTTCTTCTGCCTGCAATCCCTTCTTACAGCTGTGGTTTTGTCTCTTATATTTGACTCGTCAAAGATGCTTTGCACAAGTTGATTGTCTTCTAAAATGTCCCTAGTAGTTGCCTTTTATGATTTCTTAGACTGCAAGTTAGAGTTTAGTTGCTAAACAATGTTAGTTTTTATATTTTGCAAGTTCTCTCTCTTTATTTAAGAGAGGCTGCTGTACCGGTTTTACACAATTAATGAATGAAGAATTTTGCAACCAATCCTTGCTCCAACACTTGAGAAAGGATGAACAACACCTGAGATAGCTGTGGGTGAAAGGGCCGGGCTGAAATAGCCATTATACCACCCACAACTATCCTTCTTCATCCTTCTCTTATTTTCTTCTCAATTTCTCCTTTTTTGCCTATCATGAATGAGTGTTTGAGAGGTCAAAAGCAGCCTACTGAAGTTCAGAATCTCCATCAAAAGTTCAGCTGAACCAGAATCGATCTCAGCAGCTTGTCAGGGTTTTGGAGCCCACCGACTTTGGCCAGAACTTCCTACTGGTGAGCCATCTTCCCAAGCCCTCTTGTGGGTTTCCTAAGCTCACTAAGAGTGACCTTCGACCAGTTTCTCAGCTCTTTCTGAGCAGCCAATTGACAGCAGCAGGGTTTCTCTCTTCTTCCCAGAAAACCCTAATTTCTGAGACCAGATCTGCTGCGGTGTTTCTAATACCTGTAGTGGTCCACTGTTGGCCATATTTTGGGGGTTTTCTGATCTGATATCAAGCCCCACTCGAGCTGGTTTGCTAGTCCATTGGAGCCCTACCTTGGGAGATATAAGACTACACTCGAATCAGCCCTATTCTGCAGAATTTTCTGGTGTTGTTCTTTTCTCTATTCTGTGATCAGCTTTGTGTTTTAGTTGTGAGTTGATAGGTATTGGGGCTTGTTTACCTAGGGTGAACCTTCCTTACATTAGTATCAATTAGTGTGGGAAAGAGAGAAGGTAGGGATTTTAGATCTAATCTAATTGCAAAAGTTTCATACAAGCAACTAGAAGTCGGCTGGAAAATTAAGAAATAAAATTGAAAATCAAGAACAAAAAGAGAGGGAAAATAAGACAAAATGATTGGAGCAAATAAGGGAATTAACTGGTTGGGAGAGAAACAGTCAATGAAGAAAAAAAAGAGAGAAAAAATAGCGAGCTAGAGAGAGAGAGACATAAAACTATCACATGCTACAATCAGCTGCCGAGAATTGACAAACTTTATACATTAACCAATTCTACCCGTCGGGGGGGGGGGGAATTACAAGATATTTATAGGCCAAAACGGTAAGAAATCATATCAAAACCAGAACTAGGAATCTAGACTCCCATTACTTCTAACAATAAGACTCTAAAAAACCAGCTTTGACTAACTAACTTGTAGTCCACACAAAATATATTTTAAGCAACTAAGATTCTGAATTGACACCAAAAATAAGGATCCGTTAACCAGCTATTGAACCCCTATTTACATGCGTGTACCCACCAAGATAAAGAAAAGATAAGTATAGTCCCAGTTACACATATTTAACTCTTTACACTAGAGTGAATCCTGTCCATCCAAATAAGATCTCATCCTGCATTACATGTTATTCCCCTTCCATTTGTCTTGGAATGTAAACTTTGATAAGGGCCTCAGAAATTATGAGACGGGCTAAGGCTTTTGCCTCTTATGCTTTAATATTTTTTGCTTTAATTCTGATCAAGAGAGAGAATTGAAAAATCATGAATTCTCCTTTTTAGTTGTGATCAAAGTGTTTGGTCACTTGACCCAAACAGATCACTTAAAAATATCGAGCTCCTTTAATTTACCGACTTGTATAGTTAAACAAATAAGAAGATTCAATTGTGTCTCAAAATCCCAACCCCACCCGGTTGGTCATGCTTAATCAATCACAGGGTGTACTATTAAACTATGCATCATAAGAAAATTGGTAAATGAATTGATACAAATTACAAACACAATAAACAGATCCCTCCTTCACTGAACATGCATTATGTGAAACGAAAATCCATTAATAATCTCTCCATTCAATGCAATTTCACATGGAACATCTATGACCATTTCCTTATCTTGACTATGACTTCTCTTTATGTAATAGGCAACCAATTAGAAGTTTCTATTTTTGAGACTTTCTAAATTGGAGGACTTGTCCCCCTTTTGTTTTAACTATAAATACGATCATGGAAGCTCCCATAGCCCTAACGATTTTGACAAACTAAATTAATGGCTGCAGCTGTTGCCCCTCTGCTGAGAACTAGTCTTGTGTCTGATCAAGATTGTGGAGCTGGTGTATGATCTGGCTGATTCTTTACGGTGTGACACCCAAGAGGTTCTCTTCTTCAAGCTATTTCTTCTTTCCATTACTCAAAGATCTACTGCTGCTGCAACTGAGGACAGACGTTTCCATTTTGGTTGCTGGTTCCCTGAAGCAATTTCAGCCATCAGAATTGGCTGAAACTTGGATCGAGTCTCCCTCCCATAGGACTTCCACTCAACCAGAAGATCTGATCATTCTGATTAGCCATCTGAGAAATATTGAAAATCTCCCAGATTCTATTTTAGTGCTTTTCTCATCCTATACCTGGAATCATAGAAGTTTCTCCTTCTATTTTGAACACTCTGTTTTCCTATGATATAGTTCATGATTGTTGGACTGTGAGTGACTTATATCAGTCCCTGTTAGACTCTACTTGGCTATCTACTGATCTGATATGAGAAGCTCCAACTATTGATATCGATAGCCTGCTGTAATCTCCTATTCTAGTCTGATTTCTTGTGCAACCGTTGGACTGGTTTATGGTTGTTTTTTATTTTAAAAAATCATGCAGTTGTGACCTGGTTTGACCTGTCAACTTAACCTTACATTAATACTTCAGTGTTCTGAGGCTACATGTATAAAGTGAAGCTTAATATTGATTGCTTCTGCTTTGGAGGAGAATCATTTATTTCATTTGGGAGAAGGCAAGATTCTTTTCATCTTAGGCTACATATTTGTGAGGCTCCATATATGCAGTGAAGCTTAATACTGATTGTTTCTTCCTCCCTTCGGAGGAGGCAACAATCTTTCTATTTTAGGTTACATATTATCACCCTTTCAAATCCAATTGAAGGAGATCCTTTATGAGCTAAGAATTTTTCCATTCTTAACAGAGACTCCAGGATGGGTGTGGGAGGCCAAAATCTCTCTCTCCTGGGGCATGTTCTGCAATGTTCTCAACCAAAAAATAATTATTCTTCTTTTCACGTCCCAATTGAAGAACTCGTAAGAGTTCAGATTTTATTTTATTTTTTCCCTTTCTTAGAACTTAGAAGGGACTCATAAAATATAGATAGCAAAAATATTAATATTCAAATGCTGGTTAAATACTCAAGTTCTCTTTCCAATGCAGAACCATAAAGGTAAAAGTTTCTAGATTTAGATTTTAAAATGATTGAAGAAATTTGAATAGGTGGTTAATTGAATAGGATCTCTATCCGGTTGACTTGAATTAGATGGGTTAGTCTGAAGAAAAGAAAAAAGGTCAAGATAGAAAAGTAGAGTTTTAATGAAATATCAGTTTAAGTGTCAAAAAATTTATGTAACCAGTATTGTCGGCATGAAGCCAAGGTATTGGCCGGGCCTTGGCATCGTAGTTCCTAGGTGGCACCTAATTAACCACGAGGTGCCATACAAAGTGTTAGATTTTATGTAATAGGGGTATTTTAGGAACTGCTTTACTATTATGTTGTCCTAAGTTGTTTTTTCTTTTTTTTCTCTTTTACCTCCTTGGGGAGGCATATATAATTTCCCCTAATGTGGTTTGAACCTAATATACGTGGGAAGAGCTCATTATTACTCTCCCACGTTTTGCTCTCATCTCTCTCTTTTTTCTCTCATTTTCTCTCCTCCTTCATCTCTTCTTCCCACATCTCTAACTAATGCGGGGCCGGTGGGCCCCAAGAGTTCCAGGAAGGATGGCTGTGGGCCCACTCAAGGATTTAAACAATTTAGGTCTAAGATCAGGGGGGAAAATAGTAAGTATGATGATGATGTTTAGAATCAAATGGCAATCCTGTAAATAAATGGAAGTTCACTAGGGGCAATGGCACTTTTGTAAATACCCAGGAGTTTCTAACAAGGAATGGCAGAATCGTAATTCTAGGAACTCCCACTTAGAAATAGCAGAATAACATAGATGGGTTAAAGGGTATTCTAGGAAGCAAAGATAAAATAAGGCACAAGGTATTAAATACAAAGAGAGGGGTATTAAGGGAAAACAACAGAAAGTAAGGGCTAAACAAGGGTTGTCTTCAACCTCCAGCCAAGGAAAGAGGCGGGTGACTCAAGTCGATTCAGGTGAGATCACTTCATCAATAGAACTCCAAACCAAACGAGATTTCAGGTTTAGATTCCTGACACTTCAGCCTCTTGGAAACACCCAATAACGAACCTCGTTGTCAGATAATGGCTTCAGATTGATTGTTTGGAGCAGATCTGGGTGGTGGTTCACAGAAGCATGAGTTGTAGGGCTTTGTTCCTCACAATAGGATTGGAATTAGGGTAAAAAACTCTTGAGGGTTTGGTCGACTAGGGAATGGCTGCCTTCAATTCAAAGCTCAGAACCAGTCATCAACAATCAAGGGTTCAAGAAGCTTTCCTCTCGAGACTGATATCAATGTCCAAAACAGAGGATGGGAAGAAATAAACCAGAGAAGAAGAAAGGGGAAAAGAAGAGTCGTTGGATAGAAGAAGAAGAAGAAGAAGAAGGGGGGGTTGTCTCGCTGGACAAGGTGGAGATAAGAGAAAGAGAAGATTGCAGGGGGGAAGAGGCAGCCACACAGGCCTTTGACAACTTAATTCCTTCTTCAATTCAACTAACTAATTCCTTGGATTACATGCCTTATATTAAATCAAAATAAAACTCTTAAGACTGAAATAGAAAATCTTAATTGCTTCCTAAATTAAAGTCTAATAAAATAGAAACACAATAAAACTAATATTGGAAATTTCTACTTACCTAATAGCTACCCCAAAATAACCTAAAATAAAATATAACAAATATTTCAAATAAAATAAAATCCTAAAATATTCTATTAATCTTGAACCCAAATTAGTAACTTGGAACCCAAATAGGATCTGGGTCTTGGTCCGGGTTCTGGAGCGGGTTCGGGTCGATCCATCAGAGCGATGCTGCATCAACTCCCCTGTTGCTTAGAAAAACTCGTCCACGAGTTTTATAGAAGGAGAACACCACTCGATCAGCATCCTTAATTAATGGCTCCAATGGGGTAAAGATCCAGCGCACCTTGTGATCAACGGTCACGATCTTCTGATGGTCGTCAACAAATGATATGACTTTGATCAGAATCGAATGGTGGGGCTTCACAAATGAGATTGGGCCATCGATCAGTTCTTCAGAAACATCCTTCATCGGATCGTCCTGCTAATCTTCAACATTAGCAGCAAAGCTTGATGTAATGGTCTCTAGATGGGGGCACGGTTGTCAAGGTGTCGTCACAATGTCATGAGTAACATGACCTTGCTGTCCGCGGGGTTTCCGAATACGTGACTCTAGGGCATCAAGTCTTATGTTAATGTCCTGGAAGGTAACAACTTGTGCTTCCCTTTCTATCCTACTAACAACCAATTCTTCTTAGAAAGCTCTAACTATCTTCAACATCTCTTCATTCTGTCGAAGTAACCAAGTCCACATTTCAGATGAGGGGGTGGTGTAAGCAACCATTGGAGTAAACAAATTGATAGGAAATTCGCTCTAATACCAAACAAGAGTTCCAAGAAGGATAGTTGTGGGCCCACTTAAGGATTTAAACAATTTAGGTGTAAGATCAGGGGCAAATAGTATGATGATGATGTTTTGAATCAAGTGGCAATCTTGTAAATAAATGGAAGTTCATAGGGGGCAATGGCACTTTTGTAAATACCTAGGAGTTTCTAATAAGGAGTGGAAGAATCATAATTCTAGGAACTCCCACTTAGACATAGCAGAATAACATAGATGGGTTAAAGGGTATTCTAGGAAGCAAAGATAAAATAAGGCACAAGGTATTAAATACTAAAAGAGGGGTATTAAGGGAAAACAACAGAAAGTAAGGGATAAACAAACCCATGATTCTTGTTGGGGGTTGTCTTCAACCTCCAGCCAAGGAAAGAGGCGGATAACTCAAGTCAGTTCAGGTAAGATAACTTCATCAATAGAATTCCAAACCAAACAAGATTTCAGGTTTAGATTCCTGACCCTTCAACCTCTTGGAAACACCCTATAACGAACCTTGTAGTCAGATAATGGCTTCAGATTGATTGTTTGGAGCAGATCTGGGTGGTGGTTCACAGTAGCATGAGTGGCAGCGCTTTGTTCCTCACAATAGGATTGGATTTACGGTAAAAAACTCTTAGAGGGTTTGGTCGACTAGGGAATGGCTGCCTTTGATTCAAAGCTCAGAACCAGTCAGCAACAATCAAGGGTTCAAGAAGCTTTCCTCTCGAGATTGATATCAATGTCCAAAATAGAGGATGGGAAGAAATAAACCAGAGACGAAGAAAGGGGAAAAGGAGAGTCGCAGGGTAGTAGAAGAAGAAGAAGAAGAGGGGTTGTCTCGTTGGACAAGGAGGAGATAAGAGAGAGAAGATCGTAGTGGGGGGAAGAGGCAGCCACGCAGGCCTTTGACAACTTAATTCATTCTTCCGTTCAACTAACTAATTCCTTGGGTCACATGCCTTACCTATATTAAATCAAAATAAAACTCTAAAGACTGAAATAGAAAATCTTAATTGCTTCCTAAATTAAAGTCTAATAAAATAGAAACACAATAAAACTAATATTGAAAATTTCTACTTACCTAATAGCTACCCCAAAATAACCGAAAATAAAAGATAACAAATATTCTCAAACAAAATAAAATCCTAGAATATTCTATTAATCTTGAACCCAAATTAATAACTTGGAATCCAACTTGGATCTGAGTCTTGGTCCGGGTTCTAGAGCGGGTTTGGGTCGATCCATCGGAGCATTGCTGCATACTAACCCCTATCCTTCTTTCTTCCAACTTAAAGAGGGGGACGGGTAAGGGGCTTATAGGTTAAATGACTTATTTCTTTTAGGTTGTGTTTGGAGGGTTAAGAGAAGAAAAGAAATGAAATGAAAAGAAAAAAGAATCTAGAAAGAAAAGAAAAGAATGGAAATGAAATGAAATGGAAAGAATAAAAAAAGTTATGTACGTTTTGGCTACCAACAGAGAAAATAAAAAAAAGTTTTTCTATTTCTTGTGTTTTGGCAAGACTTTTTTTTTTTTTTTTGGCAACGCAAGAAAACTTCACCATTCCCAAGGTGAATTTTGAAATTAAAAAAAAAAGAGTCTTCTCCTGGTTCAGGACATGCCAAACATAACGAGAATTTCTTAAACCAAGAAAATAGTACAATTTTTGTACTTTTTTCTTCTCTTGGCTACCAAACACAGCCTTAGTTTTAAATATAAGGACAATGCTTCCCTTGACCCCGGTGAGGTTCACTACATCATCCTAGGGTTGAGAAACCCACTACCCCCCGAATCCCACTACCGCATCCCTGATCCCCTGCGGTGAATAGATTCCCATTCACCATGGTTGCAGGGAAACTTGGTCCTAAATATGAAGTAGGGAACAGTTTGTGTAAGAAAATATCTTCTTTCCTTTTACTTTTAAATACAAAGATGGGAAGGGTTTATGTGTAAATCAATTTGTTTTGCTTTTACTTCTCAATACATATGTGTATAGAAAGAGAGCCCAATGGAGTTTTGCCAAAGAAAGAATCCAAGTAACCAATTAGTGGGGCTAGTAAACAGAAAGTAAATACCCAACCCACTATTAGAGATCAATAGGTATTGTAAAACAGCAGGTTAGACCCTTAATGAACCATAATCATTAAGGCGGTAAGGCGACAGAGGCGTTTGAGGGTCTTTTAGAGCGCCTTAGGGATAAGGCGGGCATAAAACGTCGCCTTATTGACTAAAGAGTTTCTGTATAATTTCTTTTATAAGACCATTCTATTTGACTCAAATCCTAGTTGAATCCTATTACTTATATGCTAAATAAATATTAAAAGTTTATACTTCATACCAATGCAAGATCTTCATCAAGAAAACAAATCAATAAAGTGAATAAACTAAGTTCATCTTCATCATTCATCAATCATCATAGCATATTAACATATAATATAAATACATAATTATGAAACAAAATCATAAATATAAAGAAAAGAAGACTTAAAATATACAAGTATTTATTATACTTACCTCTATATGCCAAAATGAGTGCCTAAGCCCTAAGGTCATCCACTATATTTCTAATAGAAAATCCAACTTGAAGAAGGAAGCTGAATTCAGACTAAGAACAGAATTCAATGGTAAGAATCTTTAAAAGGCTCAAAGGGCAACAAAATAATGAACTGATTTAGATACTAAACATATTCTGAACCTTAAACACTAATTTGAAATCAAAATCAGAAAACAGAAATTTATAAGAAATGTTGAAGAAAGACACTAGAAGTAGAAGATTCATTTGTTTTAGGCTTTTGAAAACACTGACTAAACTAGAGCTGAGAACTAGCAAACTGAAATCAAAATAGGGCAGATTAAGAACAAGTTAACCAAAGGCTGAAGAAGAGTGAAGAACTGAAGTACAGAACAAAGAAAAAAAAATGTACCATTTGATCTATGATGAACAGAAGAAGAAGAAGAGAAAAAAAAAAAAAAAAAAGGGTACAGAGATCATCATAGGTTGAAGAAGAGTGAAGAACATAATTTAAAAAAAAAAAAAAAAAATGGGTACCGTATGAAGAAGTGAAGAACAGAAGAAGAAGAAGAAAAAAAAGGTACTGTATGATCAGAAGAAGAAGAAAGAAGAAGAAAAAAAAACACTCACCGTAGGTAAAGAAAAGAAAAAAACTATTAAGACTTGAGAGTCATAAGACTATGATGAACAGATGAAGATGAAAGAAGAAGAAAGAAGGAAGACAGAAGGAAGAAGAAGGGAGAAGAAAGAAGAAGAGAAAAAAAAAATCTCACTAAGAAGATGAGAAAAATGAGAAAAATAAAAAAATAAACAACATACCTGGAGAGAGGAAGGAACCTTCGCCGGAGGCCGCCGAAGAAGAATAGTCGTTGCCAGAGAAGAATCGAAGGAGGAGGGACCACTGGAGTGCTTCACCGTCGACTGTGGAGCGACTTGGGGTTTTGAGAGAATATCTTGTTTTTTTGGTAGTGTTTTAAGTCATTAGTTTTTGATCCAGTGTGTCTCATGTGCATCAAAATTTATGCACCTGCCAATCATGAAGTCTATTTTGAAACATTCATAAATCAGCTGTAAAAACAAATCTTTTTTAAAAAAAGTCATAAGGTGGTCGCCTTTTCCATAAGGCATCATAAGGCGTCACTTTAGCCACCTTATAGTGCCTTATATCATAAGGCAGTCGCCTTTCATACCCAACATAAAGCGGCTTACTGCCTTAACCTCTCTCAACCGCATTAGCGCCTTACCAGCGCCTTACCAGAGCCTTAATAACTATGTAATGAACAGCAACAATAGGTGCTATAATAGGTCTAAAAATTGGGTCAACAGTAGGGGTTGACACTAGTATAAGGCCACAAAGTTTGAGCACAATCCAAGGGCTGTGTTGATCCACACAGTAGACTTACTATGTGTGGCAGCTTGCTGTCAAAATTAGAATGAAACCCTTGAACCCTAGGTCATAATACCTTCAAATTAACACCAACAGTATGTGTTTATTAAAATAAGAATCCCTTAGAATATCTTCCCTAAACAAGAACTTGAACAGAAGTTATAGGTCCCAACAGAAATAGAAACTAAGGTAAAAACTGCACTCAGCAGCAACCATCGATGGGCTCTATGGATGAAACTCAAACTGCTGTTGAAGCATGATTATTGGATACTCTTGAATACTCCAAATGATCGGCCTCAGTGGATGGCTAGATGCGAAGTACTGGTTTTTGCACAGAATTATAAACCAGGGGAAGATATAGCAACTTACAATCACAGACTCAGCCATATGCAGCCAATGGATGGGGCTGATCAATATCTAGTGGAGAGAATATGAAGGGGAGTAGCATACCAATATGTGGCCTGAGGTTGATGGCCAGATTATGATATATTGAGGTCTGAAAATTGTTAGTAGAGAACTCCAAATCCAGGGTGCCACAGGGTTTATCTTCTAACACCAACTTCTTAGATAAATCGACGCAGCCTTGAAGGGTTGTAAAAGCATTCAATCAGAGACAAAAGGGAGCCTTGGTACCTCTCACAGCAGCACTGGTTGCAGGCTGATAAATAGAAACTTCTGAAAGAAAGTATAGAAGAAAGCGGGAGGGGGAGGGGGAGGGGAGGGGGAGGGGAGGGGGGGGGGGGAGATATGACCAAAGCTTCTCACCTATAGCCTTGGTCATTCACTCACTAACTTTAGGTCCCTCACCATAACTGAATCTCACAGCAACACAAAGCCAAACTTCTTTTCCATACTCACAATTGTGGTGTACGCATAGACAGCTGCTATTTTATTGATAACAGCAACATGGATCCCACCTTGCATGGGAAAAGTGATCTCTTTAGAATATGGTAACTCTCTAATTAGAAAATAATTATAAAATAGAATCCAACTTGTACTAACAAAATAGAAAGCGTTCTTAAATTAGTAAATAACAAAAAAAAAAAAAACTATATCAATTTAAAAATTAAATAAACTACTAAAGACCCCCATAAGCATGGACTGTCTAGCACAGTATTGGGCCTCAATCTGGTCCGCCTTAGTTGGCTGGCTGGATAGGACAGGCTCGATGGGCTGGCTGGTATGGCTGGTTGTTCCTCCTCTTCAAGCTCCATCGACCTGCATCACAGGGTCCAGCAAATTTCTTGGAGATCAATTTAGATGCAATTAACAATCCCAAGACAGCTCCGGCAGTGGAAAGGTTGCCCTATAAAGAAGTCACATTGCAGTCATATACCACACCAACCCACAATTTAAACCGCGCCTTTCTTTAGATGCTCGAACATTAAAGAAAATACTTGTGCAAAAAACAACCACCCCAAGAGGAGTGCCTTTCCCCAGACTTTTTTCTTTTCACCTATGCTCCTTCAAATATTCACATAAGGTTGCATCGTAAGACTTCACCGTTGAAAGCTTTTTGCTCACTCCCACAAATCAATTGACTTTAATAACTGAAGACAGTTATCTTAAACAAATTTTACCCACAGAACTTGGTCTATATATCCTAACCATTGACCACCTCATGCAATTTCTTAGTTTTGAACCGTCAAGAGGAAAAAAAGAACAACAACAAAAAACTAAGCCTTAACCCAACTTGATCGGTTTGGCTAAATGGATTCCCCCCCCCCCCCAAAAAAAAAAAGAAGTGGGAAAAAACTGTGGTCTAAACATAGATGCAATGCATAAAATCAAAATCTTGTATAATATTTCTTAGTTTTGAACCCTCGAGAGACAAAATCTTGTATAACATTGGATGCAAAGCATAAAATCAAACTCTAGGTCCTAAATGTTTCAGGGTTCAAAAGAGAAAAAAAATCTACCTCTTTCAATCAATCCCCTTAAACCCTCATTTTCTCCCCACCTTAAAAGCCATATGGAAAAATCAGCATGACTTTTTATAATGTTCTCAACATTTCACTGAGATACCATAACTTCTTTAGGATACCAACTTCTCACCATGCAAGGAAGCTAACTGGAGATACCACCTCGTGGGTTGCACTTTTAACCAACCTTGATCTTCTTTGAAGGGAAATATCTAATTAGGAAACTGCCCCAAACATTTGACAAGGGAACCTTTTTATGGAGCCCAAAGACCTGACATAAACTGCCAGCATCCTAATTTAGAAATTCATTTCCATGGAAGTTATGGTTATCACGATATCAACTAAAAAAGAAGCGCATCATCATCATCATCATCATCATCACCATCAACTTGGTGATTGTAACAGTATAGACCTAAGAAAACAGCAAGCAAATAGAAGAAGAGAGGATAAAAAAGGAGTCTGATATGGGCCTAGAAGAACTCAACCTCATAAATCAGCTTTACAAGGTAAGGGGACCCAAGAACATATCAACCCACGTCAATTCCCTTTGGAAACCAATGTGAGATCAAGCCCCATATGACTGATATGGGACTATAACATACCACCACGCTTTCTAACTTATAACATACCACCATGCTTTCTAACCAGAAGTCTAGGGCAGCCCACTCTAGATCAAGTAGCCCTGTCGAAGTGGCTCCCACTTATAGAAACGCAGCCCTAAAAGCGATGCAAAAGGTAATGGAAAAATAAGAACAAACAATGCACACAAGTTTACGAGGTTCGGCAAGATTGGCCAAGTCCTCGGTGAGATGAGATTCTGCTTCACTATCAATGGAGAATAGGGTTACAGCATTCGTCCTCATACCTCTCAGAATTGCTCACAAAGAAAGTAACCCTCGCTACAAATATATAGTGAAAACCCTAATATCAAAAGTACAAAACTGCCCTCAAATAAAAAATTCGAGTGGCCCCCTACACCCCTGCTATGCAAGGGGCCTCCTGCCCCCTTGCAACCTCCACGGCCCGCTTACGGCAAGTGGGACCATCGTTCTGTTGGGGGGCCTGCACCAATACTCCCTAGGTTAAACGGCGAAGGAATACAAGACAAGTTAATGCAAGAGTAGATTACAAGAAACTACCTCAGCAATTTATAACCCCAAACAATACCAATAGGACCAGGAAACAAAGAAATAATATCATCAAATAGACCCCCAAGGATACAATACCCATATAGGAGCAAAACCAGCCCAAAACACAACCCGATAGGAGAGAGAAAGACCTACTATAGAGCTGGAGAGAGACAGGTGCGGCCAAGTCTGTAGGAGTCCGATTGAGCTGCACTCTTGGGCATAGATAGTCCCTAGGGAGGGTACAAAAACCCCCAAAGTTGAGAGGATTCTGACAGCTGGTTGTGAAGTTACAAGCTTTCTTGATTTTCTGACCTAGGAGAAATAATCGCAGGCTTCAGGAGAGAGAATCAAATCTGGTTTGTAACTTGGACAGATCAGAACTTTTGAATACTCACAACAGTCGTATACTTCAACAGCAGTAACTTTAGGATAAAATAGAAAGCTTTAAACAAGAAGAAACAAAGGAAAAAGTAGGGGAGGAGCGGCTGTCTCAGCCCGGGCTTCTCACCCACAGCTATCCTGGCTGTTCTAAGCAATTGACTGCAATTATTCTTTATTCAAATATGAAATTATGAGTACATAGGCTCCTCTATTTATAGAGGGCAGAATAGCAATCAAACTACTATTAGGAGCTAGTTTCCTAATAGGACTAGACATTCCTACTTCAACTAGGAGCTAGTTTCCCAATAGGACTAGACACTCCTACTACAACTAGGAATTCAAAATTGGACTAGGAATAATAAACCTATGTGGAAAAAAAATAGTCCTAAGACAATTTGGACTCGACATAACACTTACTCAACTCGATTGGCCCAATGACCCACTAATTAATTAAAAACTACTAATTATTCCCATAGCCGATGAGCCCAATTGGCCCTTACTTGTACTTAGCCACTCAGGTGGACCAAGTAGGGGTTCGGCTGGCTTCTTGACTGGACTAGCCACCTAGGTGGACTAAGGCTGGACCGTTCTTCCTGTCATATTTCCTTCCATAATGTGGATCTACATCAACTCCCCCTTTCTTAAAATCATTCAACTCCGATGAATGGGTAAGGGACATATAAAGCTCATAGAGGTCCGTGTCAAGGCGTTGAAAGTCATCGGCATGGATCCAAGTACAATCCTCTCGTGGTCGACCTTTCCATTTGATGAGGAAGGAGTAGTACCCTTTGCCCCCACAAACTATGGTGAACTTATTGTCAAGAACATCTTTGATGGCATCATCTTTAGGGTTTGCAAATTGAGGAAGTTTGAGGGCGTGTTCAGTGTCACCATCATCAGAATGGTATCCCAAATATATCGTCAGATCAGCTACATTGAAGACATTATTGATCTTAAGAGTAGGAGGTAGCTCTAGCATGTAAGCATTAGTGCCAATACGCTTCAAGACCTTGTAGGGACCCATGTTCCGAGGATGGAGCTTGTGCACTGTACCAGGAGGAAACCTTTCAGGTGGAATTTGAACCATTACCAAAGCACTAGGCTGAAACTCTACGTAGCGACAATATCGATTGGCAGTTTCTTGGTATCCGTCATTGCTAACAACGATGCGACGATGAACATCAGCATGTACCTCCGTGATGTGTTTAAGGAACTCATCGGCTTCCACACTAACACAGGCCTGAGGTGGCAAAGGTACCAAGTCAACCAGTCGTTGAGGCTGCAGTCCAAGGATAATCTTAAATGGTGTACGACCTGTGGTGCGGTTGACGGAACTATTATAGGCGAATTCAGCAATATCCAGTATAGATGGCCAAGTCTTTTCATAGTCTCGAACTAGACATCGGAGTAAGTTGCCAAGACTTCTGTTTACCACTTCGGTCTATCCGTCTATCTGAGGATGGAATGCAGTGGAGAACTTGAGTTTATTATTTGCTTTCCGCCATAGAGTCTTCCAGAAGTAGCTCATGAACTTGACATCCTTATCTGAAACAATTGTCTGTGGTAGACCATGTATGCACACTATTTCTTTGAAAAAGAGTTTGACCAAGTGACTTGCATCAAGAGTCTTCTTGCACGGGATAAAGTGTGCCATCTTGGAGAAACGATCTACTACCACAAATATGGAATCATACCTTTCCCCTGTAGGTGGTAAGCCTAGGACAAAGTCCATGCTTATGTCTTGCCAAGGTGCATGTGGAACGGGCAACGGTGTATAATCCTGTATTCTTCTTTTCTCCTTTGGCGAGTTAACAAGTGCGGCATCTCTATATCACATGTTGCACATCCTTTAAGAGTTGAGGCCAAAAGTATAATTCTTTCATCATAGAGTATGTTTTGTCCTTGCCAAAGTGTCCCCCCATTCCTCCTCCATGTAGCTCTCGAATCAAGTGATGTCTCAAAGAGGTGTTTGGGATGCAGAGGCGAGTGCCTTTGAAAAGATACCCATCATGTATAAAAAATTTGTCATCCCGTCCTCCTTGTAGATTGTTGAATACTTCTGAAAATCAGCATCACTAATGTACTCCTCTTTGATGTGTTCCACTCCTGCACTATGTACTGTGAAGGTGTTCATCATCACCACCTTTCGATTAAGTGCATCAGCCACTTGATTCTCCTTCCCAGCTTTGTACTTGAGAGCAAATAGGTATCCTTGCAAGTATGAGATCCATTTAGTGTGTTGATCACTAATTTTGTGAGTGCAAGTATTTGAGTGCTTCGTGATCCGAATAGAGCACAAACTCTTTGCCAATTAAGTAATGCCTCCAATGCTTGAGGATTTGAACAATGGCATAGAGCTCTAAATCATAGGTAGAATACCTTCTTTTTGCATCATTCAACTTTTCACTATAGAAGGCAATCGGATGGCCCTCTTGCATAAGCACTCCCCCTATCCCAGCATGGGATGCATCAATAGCCACTTCAAACATAAGATCAAAATTTGGTAGTCTAAGCACTGGTGCTTCTGTCATCTTTTGTTTGATCAAGTTGAAAGCTTTAGTGGCTGTCAGAGTCCACTGAAATGGGACTTTTCCCCCTTTTGTGAATTCTGTAATTGGGGCTACAACGGCGCTGAAATTTCGAATGAATCATCGGTAAAATGAAGCAAGACCGTGAAAGCTACAAACCTCGGTCAAGGTCTTTGGAATAGACCAATCAACGACACTTTTTACCTTCTCCGGATCAGCTTCTATGCCTTGTGAAGACACAATAAAACCAAGAAAGATGACCTTGGGCAGCATAAAGGAACATTTCTTCAAGTTGATGTATAACTTTTCTGCCCGTAGTACTCTCATAACACGTCTCAGATGCTCCAAGTGTTCATTTTGTGCTTTGTTGTATATTAGTATGTCATCAAAGTACACTACGAGAAATTTGCCGATGAAGGGTCGTACTATATGTGTCATCACCCTCATGAAAGTGCTAGGTGCATTGGTGAGGCCAAAAGGCATAACCTTCCACTCATATAGGCCTTTTTTTGTTTTGAAGGTTGTTTTCCATTCATCCCTGGACGGATTCGAATTTGATGGTAGCCACTCCGTAGATCAATCTTTGAAAAGATGGAGGCTCCTGTCAACATGTCGAGCATATCATCCAAACGAGGAATAGGAAATCTGTTCTTTACCGTGATTTTGTTAATAGCCCAGCTGTCAATGCACATACGCCATGATCTGTCTTTCTTTGGTGTCAATAGGGATGGTACTGCACATGGACTCATACTCTCAACCAAGAACCCTTTCTTTAATAAATCATCCACTTGTCTCTTGAGCTCAGCATGCTCTGTAGGACTGAGACGGTAAGTGGGTAGATTAGGGAGTACTGACCCAGGCACAAGGTCAATGGCATGCTGAATATCCCTCATCGGTGGTAGTTTATCAGGCAATTCCTCTGGCACCAAATCTGAAAAATCAACAAGTAATTGTTTGATTTGTGGGGGATGTTTGACCACTATCACTGGTTCAGCAGCCTTGGTAACAAGAGCTATGATTAGGCCAATTTCTTCACCAAGGGTCAGGAATTCTCTATGGGGCAGCACGCATAGCTTGTTGTCCACAGTGTTCTTCTTGCTGAAATTTTCTTTGCATGGTTGCTTCTTTTGCTCAGTGGTTGTTTTGGAAGAGGTCTTAGCAACATTCTTTAAGACATGTTGTCTCCTTAGTTGGGCAGCCCTGAACTTGTCTTTTACCTGAGGTATGTTGAGTGGGTTTAGAATGAATGGTTTGCCTTTGTGATCGAAGATGCATTGGTTCTTAGTACCTCCCACTATCACATTGTTGTCATATAATCAAGGCCTTCCAAGTAGTACATCAGTGAGGACCATGGGGATGACATCACACCATACACTTTCTTCATAATCTAAGACCTTCAATGGGACTAAACACCGTTGAGTTATAGCCATGGTGTTGTTGTCTAAAAGAGATACCTTGTATGGCTGTGGATGGGATTCAGTCTTAAGCTTTCCGTCAATGACAAAGGCTTGAGATACCACATTCACACAACTTCCACTGTCCACAATCACTTGAGCTTTGTGAGGTCCACTAGACATTAAGGTGTAGAAGATATTGTGCCTCCTCCAGTCTTCACCCTTAGTTTCAGACACTAGGATTCTTGCAACCACATTAACATAAGCATGAGGATCATCATTCTCTGGTGTAAGCTCATCTTCCAGTTCATCCTCCTCTCCTTCAACTGCAACATTAATAGTAGTCCAAGCGGCATCCCAAGGTTCGTGGATTTGTAAATCCGGATTGGATTCGATGGCACTGATGACAGAGTTGGATCGTCCCCGCTTAGGGCAGAATTTTGCCATGTGTCTAGTCTTTCCATAACTGTAGCATGTCACAGATCCACTCTCCCTTCCCATTGGAGCCTTCTCCTTATCCTGTGTATCTTGTGGAGCTCGGGTAGGAAATTCAATAGGTTTGGTTGGTACATAAGGCTTTTTGTTGTCAGTTAGCTGGATGTACCTTCTGGAGGTTATTTTGATCAGATCCTCTGCTTCTAGTGATTTGTCAAAATAAGTGCTTAAGGAGGGTATCTCGATCACACCAAGCTTCTCACGAATATCATACCTTAGCCCTAGTTTGAAACGGGATATGAGCAATTCTTCATTTTCTTTATGAGCACCTATTCATGAAAGCAGTTCATTAAAACGATCAATATAATCTCCTACAGTCATAGTACCTTGCCTGAGAGTATTCAACATGTCGTAGTGTCGACGTCAGTAGGTGGGTGGTAAGAATCTATCGTTAAGGATAAATTTCAAGTCTTTCCAATTGTGAGGCATCTGATGACTGCGGATTAGCCTTTTCTCTTCATTCCTCCACCAGTCCTTAGCTCCACCAACTAACTTAGTGACAACTAATTGAACTTTCTTTTCTTCAAGCAAACGGTACCACCGGAAGTAGTCATCAAAGGAAGTTACCCAGTCCTGGTAGTAGAGGGGATAGTGTCTCCCATTGTACTCTTTCAATTCTAACTTGACCTTGTACGTATCGTCAGGCTGATAAAGCTGATTGTCATACTCATCATACTCATCATTCTGAGCTGGGACATTCCTTCTAGGTTGCATAATGACTCTTCTAGGAACATTACCAATGCAATTGACAGCAGGTTGAACATTAGTTTGGGCAACAGTTGGTTGGGTGTTAGAGTGGGCAGCAGTACTCTCTTTTAGATCAGCCAACTGTTGGTCATGTCCATCCAACCTCGTAGACAAGGCTTGGATTGCTTTCATCACATCTTGAAGGGTGGGTTGGGGTTTTTCTGTCTGAACCATAGCTCTGATACCACTTAATGCAGGAGTAAATTACAAGAAACTACCCCAGCAATTTATAACCCCAAACAATACCAATAGGACCAGGAAACAAAGAAATAATACCATCAAATAAACCCCCAAGGATACAATACACATATAGGAGCAAAACCAGCCCAAAACACAACCCAATAGGAGAAAGGACGTACTATAGAGCTGGAGAGAGAGAGGTGCAGCCAGGTCTGTAGGAGTCCGATTGAGCTGCACTCTTGGGCGTAGATAGTCCCTAGGGAGGGTACAAAAACCCCCAAAGTTGAGAGGATTCTGACGGCTGGTTGTGAAGTTACAAGCTTTCTTGATTTTCTGACCTAGGAGAAATAATCGCAGGTTTCAGGAGAGAGAATCAAATCTGGTTTGTAACTTGGACAGATCTGAACTTTTGAATACTCACAACAGTCGTATACTTCAACAGCAGTAACTTTAGGATAAAATAGAAAGCTTTAAACAAGAAGAAACAAAGGGAAAAGTGGGGGAGGAGCGGTTGTCTCAGCCCAGGCTTCTCACCCACAGCTATCCCGGCTGTTCCAAGCAATTGACTGCAATTATTCTTTATTCAAATATGAAATTATGAGTACATAGGCTCCTTTATTTATAGAGGGCAGAATAGCAATTGAACTTCTGCTCTATTTATAGAGGGCAGAATAGCAATTAAACTTCTACTAGGAGCTAGTTTCCCAATAGGACTAGACACTCCTACTTTAACTAGGAGCTAGTTTCCCAATAGGACTAGACACTCCTACTACAACTAGGAATTCAAAATTGGACTAGGAATAATAAACCTATGTGAAAAACAAATAGAGTCCTAAGACAATTTGGACTCGACATACCACTTACTCAACTCGATGGGCCCAATGGCCCACTAATTAATTAAAAACAACTACTAATTATTCCCTTAGCAGATGGCCCAATTGGCCCTTATTTGTACTTAGCCACTCAGGTGGACCAAGTAGGGGTTCGGCTGGCTTCTTGGCTGGATCCTAGCCACTTAGGTGGACTAAGGCTGGACCCTTCTTCCTCTCATATTTTCTTTCATAATGTGGATCTACATCACAAGTCACATCACACACCAAAACCACTCTGCTCCAAGGTTTTTGCCTGGCAGCAAGTAGCCCTTTCTTAGCGGCTCTCACTCTGGCACCAAGTTGCCCCTTCCACGCACGATTTGGGTTGAGGATCGACAGCTCTGATACCACTGGCACAAGCTTGGAAGAACTCAACCTCATAAACAAGCTTACACGTTGAAGGAACCCAAAACCATATCAACCCACATCAGTTCCCTTTAGAAACAATTGTGGGATAAGCCCCCCATATGACTGATATGAGACAGTAACCGAGTCTCAGCTAGAATAGAATGTCTAGCATGCCCTATAATAACACTAACGGGCGTATCCGGTGCAAGAGGATCCCGCATGTGCGAGGTCCAGGGTGGGCGAGAACTACGCAACCTTACCTGAGAAAAACCACCTCTTCCACTAACAAGATCCTTCCCATCTGTAATGTTGGATTTCATGTTGAGACCACCTTAAGTCCTGCCAGAATAGGAAATCCGATAATGTAGACTAGGGAAAATAAAACCCTAATTAAGAAATTGGAAAAGGTTCCCTAAGCTGGTGGGGCAGGTGCGCTAGCACTTCTGTGTCTATCTCTTTCGTCCTTACATGAAATGACCTCGCTGCCCTCCTATGTATGATACTGTTTTATCGCACCTCATTGGTAAGCGCCTCTATGCCGATTGCTCAAAGAAGCCTCCCCCTTAAGAAATTTAGGGAAATTTTAGCCATAGTCCACTACAATTACAGGACATATTGAAACCAGAAACAATGATAGCAAGTTCAACTAAGGACTGAAATGAATGTTTAAGAATCTGATTAATATAGTATAAAACAGAATTTATATATGAGTTAAAAAAGAGAATGATTTTCTATTAGATGGACAGATTAAAGGGAAACTGGGAAAACTAATAAACAGCGAAATTTGAAGGACAAGAGAAAAGAACAAGACTCAGATCAATCCGAAATTTGGGTGATGTACCTTCTTGATTTGTTCTATTAGTTTATTAAGGAAATCAATTTTCTGTTGGGATTTTATGGGCCCAACGTGGTAGGTTAGAAACACAAAACAGATCATGGTGATGTAAAGAAAGGGAAACTGAAAGGGAAACTTAGGTATATGGGGTCTGTTTCAACAGAAAATAACAGTAGAATAATTTATATTTAATATCAGATCAAATTATATGATAGATACTCTGTCCTCCTTTTGTTGTATATATTCCTCCGACCTTTAATTTTTATCATTCTTTTTCTTTACCATTCTCAGTTACTGTTCAGAGGTACCGTTTACAGGATGGTTTCAAGAATCTGAATTGGAACCCTGATTCCAGTCAATTCAGACTGCTGATTATAGTTGTTACAAGTCTATCATGAGAAAGGAGTCTAGCGCAAGTTGCAGACTCCTCCCTTGGGTTTTCCTAGTCCCAATAGGACTATCCTAGTCCTATTAGGACTGAGTGCAATTAGGAGTTAGCAATTAGTATTAGTTTCCTATTTTGTTCTTTCCTATTCCTAGTAGGACTTGTAATAACTAATATATTTAATGAGTAAAGGAGGGCAGCCCCAACCCAATCGATTGGGACTCCCAAGGTTCCACAATCTCTCTGATCCAGCCCAATCTGGATCCAAATTCCCAATTCTATCTGGCTTTTTCTAGGGGTTCAGACTGATTCCGGCAGAATCAGAATCAGTGTAGGCCGATTCCACTTCCTCAAACACTGGTTTAGTCCCACAACAGCACCTGGTCTTTAGTTTCTTGTATTTTTAATATTTTTTTTAGGGAAAAGGACAGGTATGCTAGCGCATTACCTAGGAATAAGGTATGCTAGCGCATTACCTAGGAATAAGGTATGCTAGCAGGATTTTAACCGTGGGATTGGATTCCCTTAAGTAAAACCGTTAGATTGAGAGAAAAAGTCCAAAGCTTCAATCCACCGCTGCTACACCTTATCTCTCCCCTAATGCTATCTCCACCCTTGGTCTAAGATTCAAACCACGTCGGAACGTTACCACGTCGGAACGTTGCCACGCCGGTGGTCGCCGGCGGTTCCCAAAACCCTCCACCCCCAACAGCACCGCCCTCTCCCTCTCAATCCGGTGTTATTCAGGCTAATCGATCATTCCAGTGAGCTCACCGACAAGAATTTTACAGCAATGGTAAAGAATATCTTACCAAGCATCCCAAGCTCTGGTCATGGCTGAACAACCTGAAATCTTCTCAGCGCTCACTTTCCGCCGTGATCCTCTACTATACATCATAGTTCCTAAACTCCGCTATTAAGCATCCCCTCACACCCACTGCCCCTTGGCCGTGACCTCCACTGCCTCGACAGCCCTGGTGAATTATTCCCTCGTGGGAGGGATTGAAGCACAACTTCATATTTCCTTAACCAGTCATCTCCTTCTAAAGCTCTTGTTGCCACAAGAGGCAGCTGGGAAGCCGAAATCAAGACCATGAACACAAACTTTTTACTCCCAAAACAAAGGGCACAAGACCATGACCGTTAATTTTTAAAAGAGATGAACTTTGATCTCTTCCTCATTTTGAACCTAATTTTCACTGAAAAATACTTTTAGAGAAGATGAAGTCATAATCTATACAAGATCAAGAAAATGTGATTCACGGCCATTTGGTTTGTTCACCACCGCCTCTAAACTGGTAGGAAAATGGCAAAGATTCACAGGAACGATGTCGGATCTATGGTTTTTGGTCGTTCCGGAGGAGGAAATTTCAGGTTATGGTCTGCATTTTTCAGTGCTGCATTTCGCCAGAAACTCTTAGATACAATGATGTGTGGTGTTCCTCGGCACCACTACGATCATGACATTGGTGTTGTTGAATAACCAGTTGAGAAGCCGAACCAGAAGGAAAATAAAAATAGTCAGATTCGAAGAGGAATGGCAGATCAGGGAGTTTATCAGAGCTTATGAACTTGACTAAAGCATCGGAGACGGGAGTGTATGAAAAGGTGGAGACAAGGAGGAAAATTGAACTTGCCGGCGGCGGTGATGCTTCGGGCACACTGGCAGGAGAAGGGATCGTGGTTGGGAGTGTAGTAACCGGAGCGGCGACAGGTGACGACAAAGGAACAGTTGGGCAGAAGAAGACCGTGGAGCCGCAGTATCATAGTTTTTAAGGCAGTAAGGTGACGGAGGCGTTTGAGGGTCTTTCGGAGCTCCTTAGCGATAAGGCGGGCATAAAGCGTCGCCTTAGCGATAAGGCGGGCATAAAGTGTCGCCTTATTGACTAAAGCATTCCTGTGTAATTTTTTTATAAAACCAATCTATTTGGCTCAAATCCTAGTTGAATCCTATTACTCATATGTTAAATAAATATTAAAGGTTCATATTCATACCAATGTAAGATATTCATCAATAAAACAAATCAATAAAGTGAATAAACTAAGTTTATCTTCATCAATCATCAATCATCAATCATCAATCATCAATCATCAATCATCAATCATCAATCATCAATCATCAACCATATTAACACATAATATAAATACAAAATTGTGAAACAAAATTATAAATATAAAGAAAAAAAGACATAAAAAATACAAGTATTTATTATAGTTACCTCTATGATGCCAAAATGAATACCTAAGCCCTAAGGTCATCCACTATATTTTTACTCCTGTCAAAGAAGAATGAAGCTCACCGCTACTGGAGCAAGCTCACCGCTGCCAGAGCAAAATGGTCGCCTGGATTAGTGGTTCTCCATTGTTCCTTGATTCCTTCTTAAAGCCCTTTCTTAAAACCCTTGACAAAATCCAAACCCTGTTTGTGAATCGTGTTTTTGTTTTGTTTGTTTTGGTTATTTTTGGTGGAGTAAAGCTGATCCCATACATCTCAAGTGTTAACAAAACCATACACCTACCAATAGAAAATCTATATTTGGAATCTTCATCAAGTAATTTTAAAATGTGTTTAAAAAAAAAAACCCATAAGGTGCCACTTCACATAAGGCGGAGCACTGCCTTACCATCTCTAGACTGCATCAGCGCCAAGGCGCTAGTAAGGCGACGCCTTAGCAGCGCCTTAAAAACTATAGACCCGGTGTATGTGCCTGATGACATAGAAGAGGCTAGAGATTGACGACAGGTGCAAGCATTGAGCCGATAGAGTCTTCATGAGGAGATGGAAAGGCGTAGACATGGAGGAACTGGTCCATCTAGAGCAGGAGGTAGTGGATCTTCACAGATCCCATTGCCCTTTAGGAGATCACAGAGTATAAGGACAGCCCCCCCTCCACCTTCACCTCCAGTGGTTCCACCTCGTGTGAACCCCGTTCTACAACAGGATTCCCGTGCGTACAGGAAAAGTGGTAGTAAACAGCATAAGATAAAGGGGACATGAAGGCTTATGTTGGGAAGGTTGTGTCTAAGTGGATGTTATTTCATAGCATCCTAGCAAACGCCACCACAAGACCCTATTACCAGCCGATGCTTAATGATGTGGCTGAGGCCGGTCCAGGGATGAAGGGGCTGACTGCATATGAGGTGATGAATGTATATTTTCCTAAGAAGAAGACTGGGTTGAAAGCATATATTGATGAGTTAAAAGTTATGTGGAAGAGCTGTGGGATAACCATAATGTGTGATGGTTGGACAGGGCCCACAAGAAAGTCCATCATCAATTTTATGGTTTATTGTGATGGTAGAACCATTTTCTTAAAGTCTATTGATGCATCCAAAGGAAAGAAATGATGCAAAATATATTTACAAGCTTTTGAAAGATGTTGTGGAAGAAGTTGGGATACAAAATGTTGTTCAGATTGTGACTGACAATGGAAGTAACTACAAGAAGGCCGGAACTAAAATGATAAACAACCCTAGATTCCAACTCTTTTGGACTTCTTATGCAGCACAAAGCATTGACCTAATGTTGAAGGATATGGGGAAACTAAAAATTGTGCAGACTGTGGTTGAAAGGGCTAGGTAAGTGAGCACATTTGTCTATAATCATGGGTTTTCATTGAACCTATTGAGGGAGAAGTGCGGGGGTGACATGGTCAGGCCTGGTCTCATAAGATTTGCTACCAACTATCATAGTTGTCACGGCATCAAATCGATCCAAGGCGGTCTAGGGGTGGCTAATCGATTTAGCGATGAAGCCCATTATGGCGTTGCCATGGCGGTCAAATCGCCAATGTGCCATTTTTTATTTTCCCTATTTTCTAAATTTATTTAGTATGCTACTTTTTTATTTCCCTTATTCTCTAAAGTTATTTAGCATGCTACAAGCCTACAATATGTACCCTATAACATATAAAACCAACATTAAGCAACATCAAATCATCAAAAATCAACATAGCCCTATCAAAATCACGATATATTTTATAAAAAATCGACTGCCTAGTGAATCAGGCGTGACCTGGCATCCATGGCGGTGCCATGGTGACGCCTATCAGCCAATAGCGACCGCCATTTGTGAGTCACGTAAATCGTAGCACTGCCATGAACTTCTTTTTCCGCCAGGACGCCAAATCGCCGCCTTGGAGACGGCATGACAACTATTCCAACTATATTGCACTCCAGAGTTTTGAATCCAAGAAAATTGGTCTTCGATCCATGTTTACATCTAAAGAGTGGTTTGGTTGGAGGGAAGCAAGATCAGCTAGTGGTAGGGAGGCACAAGCAACCATTTCATCAGAGGAGTTTTGGACATAATTGGGTAAAGTGGTTAAAATCTTGGCACCAATTGTTGGCATGTTGAAGTTAGTGGATTTTGCTTTCAAACCCACCTTGCAAGCTTGTGGGCTACTATTACAATGATAAAGGAAAATGTCTATGCTGCCAACCCACGTGGAAGTAGGAAATTTGTGGAAATAATAGAAGACCATTGGGAGCGCCAATTTTCGCATCCGTTGCATAAGGCTGGTAAGCAAAGCTGAAGACATTCTTTTATGTGATATAAAAATGCATTAATGTTCACATTGACAATAATATGTTTTGTCACATTTCAGCATACTATTTAAACCCTCGGTATCAGTACAGCAAGAGACTTGCTTTGGATCCGGATCTTCTAGAAGCAGTAAAGCAGGTGATTGCCAAGTTACAATCAAACCCCGATCTACAAGCCAAAGCCAATACTGAGGTTAGTTTTGTACTACTATTACTATTATACTATAAGAATCTAAAATTCAATGTAATGGTTGCTAACTAGGGTCCTATTTGTAAATTTGTTATAGACGAAAGAATTCAATGATGCATTAGGTAGCTTCGGGGCTCCCGCTGCATATGCGGGTCGTACGAATACTGATCCTAGTATGAAATCCAAATTCTAGTATGTTACTTATACAAGTATTAAGTGTTTTGGAACATAAATAATCTTTTACACTTGTTATAACTTATAATGCAGCTGAATGGTGGGGGTTGTATAGGGGTTCGTCTCCGGAATTGAGGAAGATTACCATCAAAGTACTCTCCCAGACATGTTCTGCATCTGGTTGTGAGACAAATTGGAGCACATTTTCACTCATCCATTCGAAGAGGCAGAATCGATTAGGTTCACAACGTCTGAATGACTTGGTGTATGTGCATTATAATATGAGACTGAGGATGCAGCACATACTTATGGATCAAGATACTGATAGAGGCTAGATCGAGCTAGCTAATATTTTCCAAATCGACTTAGATAATGAGGATCCTCTAATGGACTGGGTGAAGGATAGAGGCGAGTCATTAATGGATCAGCCGGAAGGTAGGCCGACCATATCTAGTGCGAGAGATGGCGGTCAATGTTGATGATTATATAGCTACAGATGGAAGGATACATTCACAGGCCCCTCGACCATTCAAGCCTGCACTTGGTAGGGATGATGATGATGATGATGCTAACATTATTGGTCCATTTCATCGGGTGGTCGTACCCACACCCAGACTCAGACACAGACATATGGTGATGGTGATGGTGATGGTGATGGTGATAATGGTGATGGCAATGGTGATGGTGATGGTGATGGTGATGGTGATGGTGATGGAGATGGAGGAGGTGATGAAGAGGGTGATGATGGTGGCGACGGTGATGGTGATGATGGTGATGATGATGATGATGATGATGATGATGATGATGATGGTGATGGTGGTGATGGGGGAGGTGGTGGTGATAGATTTAAAGGAGTTCAATAGCAGTATGAGCAGGTCGATTCACTAGGGAGAGTCAGTTTGAGTATGCCATACAAGATTCTAATCATGGTGAACATCCATCAGGTGGAGGGAGGAGTTCAAGTTACAGTAGAGGGCCTTGTCGCCGATTCGGTGAAGGGCAACTAGATTGTATGGACATTGATAGTCTATCTACTTCTATTGGCGGAATGAGTTTGAGTGGAGGGGATAGTCATCCGGACAGTGAGAGTAAAGGGAGTGGACAATGGCATGTCCCATCATTTACTGGAGGGAGCACCTGGTCCAGTATCATGGACCTCATGGTCAATTCACTGGGATGGGACATACATCTGGTTCATCCATTCCTAGTAGTAGTATTGACTATGGTTCCCAGACCCAATCACATGGTAGTGGCTTTGTGGACAGTTTATTCTCATACCCAGCCAACCCGTATACATTGCCGGAACCATCAGTTGACAGTAACTCAATGGCGGGTTCTTCTTCTTCATACTATGGTGGTGATACATACCCTCGGATAGGTTACCTTCAATATGTAGATGACTTAGTCTTTTTGGCAGCTATGGAGAACTACGTTCTATTCTTCTCTCAGACTATGACGTGGTATACATTTGTGGTGCAGTCAGAGGAAAATGCACATCGACTCCATCGTACTGAGCGTGGAATCCAGCTAGGTCATCATAGTTCTTTCAAGTAGATAGTAGATACTACAGTCATTATGATTACTGTTGTACTGTTGTGTGTTACATGCTCAGTGTTTGACTTTAGTTGGGACTTATGGATTAGGGAATCGCATAGTATACTACTCTAATACTCTAAATATTAGCTAATTAATGTTGATGTATGTTTGATCATGGCTTAAATGCACTATTTATTTATTTTACTAACATATTACATCTTGTTCTAGTAATGAAGTAGGTACAATTTTCAGAACAATTCGACGGTTGTTGCCAAACAAAGGTACAACTCTAAAACAATATCATTTTCTAATATTTTTACATTTTTTCTGTTCTTAGCATGTTTATTAACCTTAAAATAGGATATCCCCCAAGTTTCAGGTCAAAATACCACCGTTTGACCACCGAAACAGCCAACCGAAACCAAAAACAATATATATACAATTTCGGCCGAAATCTTGCCGAAATTTCGATATTTCAGTGGTCATAAAGCCACCGAGATACCAAAATGAAACGATATTTTAAACCTTAACCTGGACCAAATAATGACAGACAATGGTATCATTTTACTACTCAATAAACACTTCTAACTTCTTTGCCTTAGGATTTTGTCCAAAATATCAATCACAAATTAATATCTAAGACAAAATATAGAAGCAGAATCAGTTTCTACAAATGGGCATAAAGCAATGAAGGTGACAAAGAGAAGTATTAGTTAGAGTGATTCTTTTAGCAGTAAAATTGACTGTTTTATGTAAGGTGATGATGCAGTTGGGCGATGGATCTAGGGAAAGTTTAGTTTTGATTTGATTTCTTTTTTGTTTTAGAAACAATTTCTTTTGGTATTATTTAGTTTCTAATTTTAGATTAGTTTCCATTTTAAATTAGTTACCATTTTGATGCTTGAGTTTTCTTTTATAAGTCATGTAATACTCTAGTAACGAACAGATTTGAAGTTATTTTGAACATTGAACAATTGAAGGATGCTTATGGCTACCGTGAATGCTTCCCTCTTCCCTGACTCTCTCTGAAATCCATTCCTCTAATTCTTCATTGTTTCTTCTTCTTTTATCTCCCTCGTATCTTCATTATTTTCTGTTTTCTTTTAACTCTGTTCTGGGTGATACCTACCAGAACTGAACAATCTGTCCCTGAAGATTGGTCCCTCAATGAGTGACCCTAAGGCTTGGGTCGAGGGTAACCTGTGCCTAGGCGACTCACCTACTTGGAAACTCAGGTCATAACGGCTCCTCTGTGTAGAGAATCCAACCCTGCAACTGGCCTGCTAGAAGTTCTACCGCCTGGCTTTATTTCTGGTTCTTCCCGCAGCCTCCCAGCCTGCAGATCCAAGGGGTTATCTTGTGAGATCGATAGAGCCTCCTATTGAGAAGCTTCGCCCGAAATTTCAGGCCAAACTGAGACCTGTCGGTTGAGCTCCATCGAACTGAAGTTACTCCCCATCGCCTCCCCTGCTTTGTCCCAAGGAAGAAGACCTAGTTCCATCGTTATCTTAAGCTGTACCCAATGCCTTCGAAGATCAGGTTGTGGCGACTCTATTCCTAGAACATCAGACCTCATCGAAGGATATTGAAGGAGTTCTTCCTCTTTTGTTTTCCTGGTTCTACTGCCCCTGTGATGGGTGTCGTGAGGTTGAAGACAACCACATAAAGTGAGTTTCTTCAGTCTTTTTTTACTTATTTTCAATATTACCCCTCTCTTCTTCTAATATCTTCTAGTCCCTATCTTTATTTCTAATTACAGAATACCCCTTCCCTTCTATTTTCTATTCCAGTTTGGCTCTATTATTTATCTTTCTTCTCTTTTAAGTGCTTGAGCTATTTTTGAATTTACAAGAATGCCCCTACTTCTTTGAAAACTGGTTTAGTTGTTAATTGTGGGCCCATAAGCGATCTGACTCCAATTTTGGAATCCAGATCCGCATCAGATAATTTTTTCAAGATATTGGTGAACTGGTTATTTAAGCCAAGTTGGTAATTTGCAAAATTCGTTGAGTCAAGATGATTAAATTGGTAACCAAACAAGGAAGAAGGAAAAGATGAAGAGAGGAAAGAATGAAAGAAGAATGAGGAAGTGGTGAGTGTGACTTACCAACTGCAATCTCTCAACCATGATTTTTTTCTGTTTCTATTTTTACAAGTACTGAAAGAGGATTTTTATTAGATAAGAAAAAAAGGCCGAACAAGATATGCAAGCCACAAACAAAGAGGCTATACAACCATATAGGGGTCTTGTTAGATGCACCTAACAAGTAGGTTTCAGAAACCCCAAACAAACCAAAATCACAAACTTAAGAAAATTTCCAGACTTCAAGAGCCCACCCAACCAAATCAGAAATCATACTTGAACAAAACTCTGGCTGAAGGCTAGTTTAATAGATATAAACAAGATATCAAAATCTCAGATTAATCTAACGGATAGATTCTAAGCTTTGAATAAATCCTACCTGAGTCGTATGGCCAGCTTCAAAAGACAGCCACCTCCACAGCTTGCTAAAACCAGACCACAATCAATGGTTTTAAACAGCCCCACGATAAGTCCTTAAGGCTATGTTTGGTTGTAAGAGAAATTTAAAGGGAAGGGGAGTGAAATTTGTATTACCTCCTGTGGCACAACAGTTAAGTTGCACTATTACAAGATGTTGGTCACAAGTTCAAACCTTGGAAATAGCCTCTCCTATGAAGCAAGAGGTAAGGCTGTGTACATTTGCCCCTCCTAGACCCTGCAGTAGTGGGAGCCTCATGCACTGGGTTGCTCTTTTTATTTTTCTTTTTTTTATTCCTTACCCCATGTGACTATCATTAATTCCAAATCGTTTCATAATTGGTTATTTAATTTCACTTTACTTCCAAAACCCTTAGATATAAAACATAAAATTTAGCATTACCAAATATGGTAAAAAATTTAAGTAGTTTATACAGTCACATGGGATCAAATGAGGAAATGATTATGAAAGTTTCTTTTTTAAGTTTAAAAATTTCACTTCCCTTCCATTTTAATGTTGGATGGGGTAATGACTACTGTCAAATATGCCACCAGCCCTCTTTATTTATAATAACGGAGAGAAAGTTCTAGAATATTACAAGGGCCATTAAACCCCTTAAGGACCGAAGGACCCGTTTGGAATCACACTTTCCCTAAAACCCATTATTACAACAATTCCCCTTGCAACCAAACGGAGCCCAAGTTATTTTATTTTCAACCAGTTTGGGCCCATGTGTGTTAACCACTTAAGCCCATATCATGCCCATCCATCAAGTTACAAATTAAGCCCATATTCTGGTCATATAGCCATCAACCAGCAGCACTAAAGGAAGATCTTTTAACAGATTTGGGGATCCCAGGTGGACAGGTGGCATGGGAAATATAGAAGCTGCCAAGAGCTTAGAGATCTAATTATCTAGTTGCTATTTCTATTAGTTTCTATTCCTTGTAATGCTACTTAATTAATAGTTAGGCTAAGTAAGAGTTTCGATTTACATGTACATTTTATTTTCATTGTTTAGTTGCCTTTCTCAAACTTGCTTGGCAGCCAAGACAATCCCCCGATTAGGGAGTTTCTATTCTTGTTATGGTGCCATGCCCATTATAAATAAAGATTAAGGGCCACAAGGGCAACAGCATTGAGATAAGAAAAAAAAATGTGTCTTCTTCAATGAAGCAACAGCCCTTGTGGTGAAACAAGAGCAACCCTAGGTGGTGAAGTCTAGGTTGGGTGGTGGTGAAGCCTTCCACAGGCCTTGGTGGTGAAGCCAGGTCATATCTCCCTTTCCCACCTTTCTTCTTCCATCTTCCACCATTTAGTCTTTTCTACTATTAAGTGAGTTCCTTTCCAGGATGGCTGACTTCAGGCCCATCTCTCCATGCAAGCCCCTATACAAATTGTTAAGAATTAGTGCTAATCCCGATAAGGGATTAGCATCAAAACCAAGACCCGATAGGGGCCTTTTGGTCCTATTGGGTCCAGATTTAAGTGTTTTAGGGTTGTGACTTAAGTGAGGGGCTTTTCTGTACTTTCTTCTTTGTTTTATGCAATATATATACACTACATTGACCTGCGATCAGTCTATTCTGGACTGATCGCAGGCTGCCCTGTTTCTGGACAGCCTTTGGTCTCTCCTTCTCTTCTTCTTCTTTTCTTCTCTTCTTCTTCTTGTTTCTGGTTCTGGTTACATCTAATTAATATTGCAACATGGTATCAGAGCAGGTTTAATCAAATCGATTGGTCCAAACAAACCTATCGCTGCTGATTTCAACCCAGCGATAAACTTCCTTAGTGTGCAGCCGCCTTCTTTGCTGCAATTACTATGACCTAATTAATATGAAGTGATCTACAATACATGTAAGTCATCTTCCATACTGCTGCTGTCGGTTTTTGATGCTGGTTCTTACTGTTTAAGAAAGCCGCTGGACTTGTTCCCCCCTACCGATGGCTGCTACTGCTACTTCATCATCGATGGCTGCTACTACTACTTTGTACTTTTTATATACTTGCTGCTGAAAGTTGCTGCTGCCTGCTGTATTTTTTTTTCCATGCGATTAGCTTTCTTGCAGAATTTTTGTTCTCCTATCAAAGGCTAATTCGATACTACTGCTGCCCCCATCAGCTGGTTATTTTTTGTTGAGATTTGTGGTGTCCGATTGCTCACTGCTGCTGTTTTTCCTACTTGGTGGGAGATTATTATTTGATTTCAACCTAGCGATAAACTTCCTTAGTGTGCAGCCGCCTTCTTTGCTGCAATTACTATGACCTAATTAATATGAAGTGATCTACAATACATGTAAGTCATCTTCCATACTGCTGCTGTCGGTTTTTGATGCTGGTTCTTACTGTTTAAGAAAGCCGCTGGACTTGTTCTCCCCTACCGATGGCTGCTACTGCTACTTCATCATCGATGGCTGCTACTACTACTTTGTACTTTTTATATACTTGCTGCTGAAAGTTGCTGCTGCCTGCTGTATTTTTTTTTCCATGCGATTAGCTTTCTTGCAGAATTTTTGTTCTCCTATCAAAGGCTAATTCGATACTACTGCTGCCCCCATCAGCTGGTTATTTTTTGTTGAGATTTGTGGTGTCCGATTGCTCACTGCTGCTGTTTTTCCTACTTGGTGGGAGATTATTATTTGATTCTCATGGCTGAGATCAAAGTCCCTACCCCTACTACAACTACCTCTTCTACCTCGGACAATGTTAATGTCCAGATTACATCTATCAAGCTTAAGGGAAGCTCGAATTACCTTCTTTGGGCTCAATCAGTCAAGGTGTATCTGATGGCCAAGGACAAGCTTGATTACACCACCTTTGATTCTCCCAAAGAATCTGAAACTGGTTATGCTCAATAGCAGAAAGAGACTGCATTAATTTTAATTTGGTTATGGAATAGTATGGAACCCGATGTCACTGCCAAAGTTATGTTTCATTCTACTGCCAAGGGAGTGTGGAATGATTTGAGGAGACCTACTCTCAGGAGAAGAACATGACTCGTATCTATGAAATCTATTAAAAACTATTTCAGTATCGCCAGTCAGACAAGCCACTTGCAGAATACTACAGTACTTTCAGGGGCATGGTTGAAGAACTCAATGCATTTCAACCCTTGACCACTGACATTGACAAATTGAAGGCTCAGCGTAACTAGTTTTTCGTCTCCAAATTCTTGGCTGGTCTGAACAATGACCTGAAGGTAGTGAAGGGTCACTTACTTGCAGGTGATACTGTGCCTACTTTGAATGATACATACTCACGCCTGCAGCGCATTACCTCTTCCACCAAACCTGATCAGCCTTCCAAAGACAATTCTGCCTTCCATGCCAACCGGGGACGTGGTCGTGGTCGCGGTCGTGGGGGAGGCCGTGGATCGTCTGGTTGAGGATCTGGTGGACAGCCCTCTTACTGTACAGCCGTACTGCACCCCAGTGTACTTCTTGTGAAAAGCCCAACCATACTGTGGAGACTTGTCGGGCAAAGCATGGCAAACCAGAGTAGGCAACACAGTTAGCTAATCATGCAACGTCTGATGATGGTATGGACACAATGGCTCCAATTGACACTAAACCAACCCCTTCTTCAGGAGATTCAGCTATCGGTCCACGCGATGACATCAATCAATTGCTCCGGCACTTGCACACTCTTGAGACATCCTCTAATACATCCAATGTTGCGTCCACATCCGCTGCTACCTTAGCCCACACAGGTACGTCAGCCCTTCTTACTACTACCTCTACCCCCTGGATCATTGATTCAAGTGCTTCTGCCCATATGACCGGTAAGTCATCACTTTTTAAGGATTTTTGTACTAGTTCCAGTTCTAACTCTGTGATCCTCGCTAATGGTGCTTCAACACCAGTTCTAGGTCACAATTCTATCTCTCCTACCCCATCCATAAACTTATCCTCTGTCTTACATGTTCCTCAATTTCCATTAAGTATTCTTTCTGTGAGTCAATTAACTAGTTCGTTAAATTGCTCAGTAACATTCTTTCCTTCTTACTGTGTCTTTCAGAATCTTCACACGAGGAAGACGATTGGTGGAGGGCATGAAAAGAATGGATTATATTACCTCAACAATGGTTGTCCAACCTCTTCTGTTGTTGCTACGGTTGTTGGGGACATCACTCCTTTGCAATGGCATTGTCGTTTAGGTCATTTGTCGCGTTCTAGGTTACAAATTTTATTTCCTAGTTTTAAGTCTACCCCTAGGTTAGAGTGTGAGGCTTGTGAGTTGGGGAAACATGACCGTGTGTCATCCCCATCTCGCTCTGTGTCTCGTAGTACGTCTTTATTTTCTTTAGTCCATTCTGATGTATGGAGTCCTTGTAGAGTTAGTAATAAATTAGGTTTCGGTATTTTGTGACTTTTGTGGATGATCATTCCTGCCTTACATGGCTTTACATGTTAAAAGACAGGTCTGAATTTTTACATGTATTTACAAAATTCCATAATGAAATAAAGACTCAGTTTGGCATTCCTATTAAAATCTTTCGTTCTAATAATGCTTTAGAATATGCTCAAACTGATATTTCTGATTTTAATGATACTCATGGGATGATCCACCAAACAAGTTGTGCCTATACTCCACAGTAAAATGGAGTAGCAGAGCGCAAAAATTGGCACCTCCTTGAGGTTGCCCGAGCCATAATGTTGCATATGCATGTTCCCAAGCATTTTTGGTGTGATGGTGTCTTAACTGCATGTCATTTGATTAACCGCATGCCATCCTCTGTTTTGTCTGACAAATCTCCCTTCTCTGTTATGTTCCCTAATTTACCAAGTTTTCCTGTTCCTCCTCGGGTTTTTGGATATGTATGCTTTGTTCATAATTTGCATATGCAGGTTGCTAAGATGTCCCCTAGGTCTACTAAATGTATTTTTTTGGGCTATTCTCGTACTCAGAAAGGGTATAAGTGTTATGACCCTACTACACACAGGAACTTTGTCAGTGCCGATGTGACCTTCTTTGAAGGTACTTCATTCTTCCTCCTCCATCTGATGACTTACCAGCTGCGCACAGGAAAGGTACTCGTTCTTGCACTCACAAATCTATGGTTGTGTATCCTATTGATAAATTTGTGTCTTTGTCTCATCTTCCCTCTCCTATCCATGGTCTTGCCCCATCTCTTTCCACTTAACCCTATTCCCCTACCCATACTGAGGCGCTCTGTATCCCTGGATGGAAAGCTGCCATGGATGTAGAAATGGATGCTCTTTTGAGTCATGGTACCTGGAGTCTGGTAGATTTACCTCCTGGTAAGGATTTGGTGAAGTGTCGCGGGGTGTACACTGTTAAATATAATTCTGATGGCTCTGTTGAGAGGTTGAAGGCTCATTTGATTGCTAAGGGTTATACTCAGACATATGGTGTTGATTACTTTGAGACCTTCTCCCCGGTTGCTAGACTGAATTCTGTTCGTCTTCTTATTTCTCTTGCTGTCAACTTTGATTGGTCCTTATTTCAGTTGGACATCAGGAATGCCTTCTTGTATGGTGATCTACAGAAAGAGGTGCATATGAAGCGACCTCCGGGGTATGTTGCTCAGGGGGAGAGTACAAGTCTTGTGTCGCTTACACAAGGTTATATATGGGCTAAAACAGTCTCCTCGGGCATGGTTTGACAAGTTCAGTGCTACATAGTTACTTGTGGTTTTTCTCAGTGTTATTCTGATCATTCTGTGTTTGCTCGTCGCAATGGCAATAAGTTGGTTGTCTTGGTTGTATATGTTGATAACATTATTTTGACTAGTAATGATGAGGCAGGAATTTCTGAAGTAAAAGATCATCTCCAGCACCATTTTCAAACAAAGGACCTAGGCCAACTTCATTATTTCCTTTGGATTGAGGTAATCCGCTACAAGAAAGGGATCAATCTGTCTCAATGGAAGTATGTGATGGATCTTCTATCTGATACTGGGATGTTGCATCCAAACCCGTTGATCTTCCTAAAAGTTTGGTGTGGATGATGGTGAACCTCTCCAGGATGTGCATCAGTACAGGAGCTTGACTGGCAAGTTACTTTACCTCACCGTGACTCTTCCTGACATTTCCTATTCTGTTGGGGTCCTTAGTCAGTTCATACAGTCTCCTCAGAAAGCACATTGGGATGTTGTTGTTCATGTTCTTTGTTATCTAAAAGGTGCTCCTGGAAAAGGGTTGATTTATCGTCCAAATCGGCATATGGAACTAGTGGGATATTCTGATGCTGATTGGGCTGGCTCGGCTAGTCATCGGAGATCTACTACTGGATACTGCACTTTTGTTGGAGGTAATCTTGTTACGTGGTGCAGCAAGAAGTAGACTACTATTGCCTGATCCAATGCAGAAGCTGAGTACAGAGCCATACCACTGCTGAGTTAATGTGGCTGCGGTCGTTACTTTTGGAGCTGAGGTTTCCAATGACCAAGCCAATGAAAATGTATTGTGACAACCAAGCTGCGATTTATATTGCTAGTAATCCGGTTTTCCATGAGAGAACCAAACACATAAAAGTGGACTGCCATTTTGTTCGTGATGCTGTTATGGAGAGGCTGATTGAAACTCCTTTTGTTCCTTCATCGGATTAGTTAGCTGGCATGTTCACTAAGTCCTTGTTTACCCCCACTTTTCGCAATGGTTGTACCAAGCTGAGCATGGGTGATGTGTATGCTCCAGCTTGAGGGGGAGTGTTAAGAATTAGCGCCAAAACCAAGACCCGATAGGGGCCTTTTGGTCCTATTGGGTCCAGATTTAAGTGTTTTAGGGTTGCGACTTAAGTGAGGGGCTTTTTGTACTTTCTTCTTTGTTTTATGCAATATATATTCACTACATTGACCTGCGATCAGTCTATTCTGGACTGATCGCAGGCTGCTCTGTTTCTGGACAACTTTCGGTCTCTCTTTCTTCTCTTCTTCTTCTTCTCTTCTCTTCTTCTTCTTGTTTCTGGTTCTGGTTACATCTAATTAATATTGCAACACAAATCATTACCAAAGTCGTTGCTAACCATCTGCAGCTGGTTGCTGACTCATTGGTTACCGCAAATCAATTGGCTCTCATTACTGGTAGAAATATTTCTAAATTCTAACAATATCCTCCTTTGTAATGAGATAGTTAGAGGATTTGATAGCAAATCTGATGTGGATCCGGGTTCCAAACGCTGGAATTGGATCGCTTAGGACCCACTTAATTAATAAATAGCACAATTTTATAACCAAATATCAAAGAGAATGGCAATTCTGTAAATAAGTGGAAGCTTCTAATAAGTAATGGCAGAATTGAAATTTACTAGAACTTTAGGTCACGGAAAAAAGAAGGGAAAGGGGACTGTAACGTGAGTGCAAGGGGGTATAGTAGGAATGATAAAAGAATAAAAGAAAGTGGGGAATAAAAGCACAAGATAGGGGGTAATTCTGGAAATTAATAAAATAAGGATATAACCACTTTTATGAGGTTGTCTTCAACCTCACGACACAAAGGAACAGTAGCGGAAGACTAACAACCTTCACAGTAGAGAACTTCCCCAAATCTGATTGGTTGAACTTGAGTTTCCAGGCGAAGGCTGAGCACCCAGTGCTCTCTTCAATCCAACAGGTAGGGACTGCAAAACAGCACACAAAGAGGACCTATGGCACCTGCAACTCAGAGCTGGCGGTAGGATAGAGAATCAGCACTGTTGCGGAGCTTGAACTTGCAGCAGGAGCAATATTAGGGCTTAAGGTTCTTGGGTTCAGGTCACCTTGGGAAGGGCTTCCTTCACTCCAGATCTCAGGGCCAATCGATTGGAGATAAAGCTTCAATGAAGCTTCCTTTCAGATATGGTACTGTCGCCCAGAACAGGGTAAGGGAAGAAAACCAGAAAATATTAAAGAGGAAGAAGAAGAAATAAAGGGGAAGTAGGAGAATGGAAGAGAAGAGACCAGAAAATTTCAGACAGGGAGGAAGAGGGGTCCGGCAGCCATGGTTTCAACCAAAAGAAGCTATCTCAGTCAACTTCAATTCCAAATAACTTCGAATCTGAAATCTTCTCCATTATATGACTATATAAAGAAAAATAAAAGCATAACATTGGAAGCTAATTAAAATAGAAACTACCCTAAATTGGCAACTGAAATAAAAATTCGATCTTCCTACTAACTTGACCACACCCTACACTAACAATAAAGGAAGAAAATCAAATTACTAAGTTAATTCCAAAATTTCCCACACCCAACTGCTTCAAAATCCCACTCCCCTGCAGCCCTCATGAAGATTGACATCCATAAAGCCTTTGACTCCCTGAAGTGGAACTTTATTTCCTCAGTAATGCTCGAGATGTCCTTCCCCCTGTTTTCGTCCAATGGATATATTCTTGTACCTCCATTCCTTGTCTCTTAGCGCTTGTAAATGGTAGCTTGCCTGGCTACATTGCCTCCTTTGTGGGTATTCGCCAGGGCTGTCCCCTCTCCCCTTTCGTTTTCTCTTTACCCCTTGAAGTTCTTTCTAGATCCAATCCAAAATGGATCAGCACCTCATTTCCCCCATTTCAAAATTTATGTCCCTCATGTTATTCCACCTAGCCTTTGCCAATAATCTTATGAATTTCTCAAAAGTTGACCCTAACTCCATTTTCTCCATCATGTTTCCTTACACTTCTATAAGGGTTTGTTGGGCCTCCATATCAATTTCCTCAAATCTCATTTATTCTTAACGAGGGTCTCTACTGCAAACAAGGCTTATTTTCTTGAGATGACGGGATATTCTCTCGGTCATCTTCAGGTTAAGTGTATAGGAATGCCCCTAATCACTGCTAGGTTGACTGCTGCCATTGCACTCCTATGTTGTATCTAATTCACAAGAAGCTTCAACTTTGGAAAGGCCAGCTCCTTTCTTATGCATGGTGCTTGGAATAAATTAGATCAGTGCTCCAATCCTCTTATATATATTAGTCCGGTGTTTTGGGGCTGCCTCAGTCTACTATCAAGGCAATAGAATCCCTCATGTATGCACTTCTTTGGAAAGGAGCTGAATCAGCCAGATTTTCTTCATCCAACTAGTTGTGCTGCTATATGTCTCCCTAATAAAGAGGGAGGTCTTGGTTTGAGAATGATGGCCAATTCTGTTGGCATCCTCAAGCTGACCTATAAAATTATGCTGCGAAAGACAAGGTCTGGGTTGATTGGGTCTACTCTGGTGTTTATCGGAAGGATTCTCTTTGGACATTTCCCCCCTCCTTGGATGCTTCTTGGGGTTGCATAAGATTCTAAAACTCAGATCTATTGCTCTTGGGGCTATCTCCTCCAAGATTGATGATGGTATGTCTACTTTGCTCTAGCTTGAAAACTAGCATCCTATGGATGTTCTTTTCTCTGTTGTGGGTGCTAGAGTTATTTACTCTTCAGGCATCTGCAAGGAGCCTCGTAGATGCAAATTCATCATCGAGGGGAACTCAACCCAAAGGGGAACCTTTTCTGTCCAGGGGTTCAAGAGCTACTAGAAATCTCCCTAATTTTTTCTTCTAGTGACCTATTCTGCCCAGATTTGAAATCGATAGACCTGCCATGATTTCTGTTAGTTTATTTGGGTTTTGGACCATATTATCAACTGAGATTAGGCCTCTTACTGTCCCTGTTAAGGCCCCATCATCTATTGTTAGTTCTGTTCACAGATTCTTAAGAGTTTTGTAATCGGTAGGCTGTTACAAACTTGGTTTTCCTTTTTAATCCTGAGTTGCTTTGTGTTGCTGTTCTACTGTGGATATTGGTTGTTCTTTGAGAGTATCGTGCAGCTTTGGGATTAGGCTGGCCTTGCCAATCCTAGTTCTACATTATGAGTTTTTTAGTTCGGCAAATTATTCGACTGAACCAACTTTTACGAATTTAACATCTGAATCTGAATCCTTGCTCAAAAAAAAAAAGTCGTGCCTTTCCGACATTTTAAAAGGAGTGTTAAATTCATCCAAACCCAAATTAGATCTGAATCACTCAGATCTTATAAATAAAGGGTTAAAGGGGTAGGGTTTTAATGAATCGTTCATCTCTTCAAGTTAATTCGGGTTCTTCGTTTGTTGATGGTGATGGGGCTACCTCTAAGTAATTGTATGAGGCAGTGGAAAAAGGTAAGAGAAGTATTGGAAAAGCTTAAGGAGACAGGCATTCAGTATTACCAGATTTTGAAAATATTTGATATTAGAAGGGATAATAATATTTTGGGTGTCAACCACTATGCAGGTGCCATCCTTAATCCTGTTTATTTCTGTAGTCCAAGATTAAAAATAAATAAATCATCAATTCAACGATGAAACAGAGTTCATTGGTGATTTATTGGTTTCACAAGGTGAGAGGGAAGATTATTATGAACAGTTGGCATCATACCAAATGAAGAGCTCAAGAATTCTTTTTATTCAAATGCTATGATAATGATGCAAAAGTGCCACCCTCGTAAGTGTAATAAGAACTTTCAATTCCAATTTATAGCTTATTCTCTTTTATGTAAACAATAATTGTTATTTTTTGAATTACACATTTATGTTTGTTTTATGCTTTTACCAATGACAAGGGCTTTGTGGTCTCTTCAAGGTGATGTGTTCTCATCTTACAGAAGTATGCTATTTGAGTTTTAAGTCAACCATGTAGTTCTTCCTTTTGTGAGAGAAATTGGAGTGTTTGGAATGCAGCACAAACAAATAAAAAATAGAAAAGGAATAGGTCATCAGCAGAGATGTTAGATGACTTAGTTTATGTCACGATGAATTCAATTATGATGGAACAGAAGGCTGAACTTGAACAGAAAAATATGTTGGTTATTAATCTTGACAGCATTAGTGTCAACAATTCTGATGATAGCTTTGAGGCCATTGATAGAGCAAGAGTGATTGTTGGATGATGTAGGTGATAGCGTTGCTAAAGACTTGTTATTTGGAGCAATTGACAATTTTACTGAGAGCAAAACTCAGCCCCCAGAGAGTGAGTTGTAGAGATGTAAGTATTGTTACTCTTTTATGCTTTTATGGACATTTTGCTTATTTATAGTATTTTATGATTGTATTAGGTGGATTTAATATTTCTTTTCCAAGGATGAATGAGAAGAGGAAAGTTAAGGCTTAGAACTATGATTTTTCTTTCTTTTTTTTTTTTTTTTTTTGTTGGGGGTGATGGGGTGATTAAAAAAAATGCATTAAAGAAAAGGGGGAGGGAGATTGCAACCTTGAAAGGGTAACAAAAGCCCACATGGGCAAAGACAAGAATAAATAAGCCCACTCAATATCCAAGGCCCAAAGGGCTTCAAGACTCACATGTCCAATACTTCACAAAAGCCCACATGGGCTTAAAAAAAAAAAAAGCC